>NW_025422301.1:0-87019 GCF_011764305.1 Mustela putorius furo | reverse complement strand
CCTCAGGTAAGGCTCTCAGTGGCTGGGATGAAGAGACAGCATATTGGGCTTTGCCATGCCCCTAGGCCCCAATTTTTAACCATAGTTCGTGTTGTCCCTTCACTCTTCCCCAGGGCTCTGCTTTGGAATTCCTCTTTTGGTGGGACACCTGATGGTAACAACCCTGAAAGGAGTTCCTCCATCCAACAGATTGACGAAAAAACAATTGGGGATCGGGCCCAAATCCCACAGAGAGCAAGATTCGTCCATTGGGCCCATGAGGGCCTCCTGCGACAACATTCCACGGCCATCGCTGTGACACAAAATCCAGAAGACCAAAGACTAAGGCCGTACAAAACGCGCGCCTCAGGTTTGTACTCGCAACTTTCTCACTCCTAACTCCATAATCCTGAAGATGTCTGTGTCTCAGACTCTTTAGATCAAAGGTCCTGGCCATACCTACGTCCCCAAACGTATAAGCTGAGTTGTGTGTTTCCGGGACTTCTGTCCTCAAAGTCCTGGGGCCACAACACCATCCAGGCTGGGGGACCCTGGAAGCCCCACACATTAGGACTGTGCCTACCCAATCCATGGGAATTCTGCCCATTCCATTGTCCAAAATCGTACAAATTTAGGAGAACCCTCCAAAGTCCCTGAGGCCATCCCAATAGTAAGGTCGCCCGGGAACAAAAAAGGTCAGTCTGACACCAGCTGAGCAGCATCTACCTCCACTCATACCCTAGATGGATGTCCCCAGAGAAGAAGATTGAACCAGACAGGAACCCTAGGCCAAAAATCGGATCCATTGCTTTGGTTTACAACAAAGGCATGTCTCCTCAAAAACCCTGGATTCCAATACCAGCATTGGGGTTTTTCCTGAGGCACCCATCAAGAACAAACCTCGTCTCCACAAGGAAAACTTGTGCATGGGAGCTATGTCAAAGCTTAGGAGAATACTTCAGGGTCCCGGTGCCACCCCATTTCCAAGGCCCTCATGGACACAAACAACACACATTAGACCCATCCTCAGGAAAGTCCCATTTCAACTCAGCCACCCCGGTTTGTTGCTCCCGCAGAGCCATCAGATCTAAACTGTCTTGTCGCTAGGAGACAATTGGAATGCGAGGCGGGCTTCCCAGGCATCCATCCCTCGAACGTTGGTCTGGACTCATCCATATGGGATGTCCTGGGAGCTGTCCAAACAGGTCTCAATTGTCCCGACAGCAGAAGGAATCCTTGGAGGGGGCATCCCACCACTCCCAACGTTGGGAAAACCTCCACGCTCTCGAGAATCTGCTCCCGTTCATGAAGGGGCCGTCATGAACAGAAAATCCAAGCTGAGCCAACGTCTGATCACTCGCTCTGACTTAGACCCATGGAATGAGAATTTGCTTCAGATCTTCAGGGGGGTACATGCCCTGGCCCTCGCCCTGAAACCACAAGTCATAGCTTGTTGTTCTCAGACTTCCATCCTCACACTCATGGCCCCGAATAACCCAAAAGTTTGGGCAATTACCGGACCATCATTGCAGCCACTCTGCCTGCCCTCTAGAAAAAATATATGTGCCTATGAGCGGCCCGGGCACATTAAATGAGGAATTAATAAACCTACACGGCACTCGAATGTACCCAAATTTATAGTCTAACCTGGGCCAGTAATGCACTGTCTGCACACACACCTGAGCCGGGACCTCCTGAGCAACACCCCAGACAGACAGACTGACCGCACACTGAGCACCCATCAGACCCCGCCATGGCCTTAGGTCATCCATCTCTGAATTTCTGCCCTACCTCAGTTTTTCAGGCTTCAGAACCCTAGACCTTATCTCTCCAATCACTGCCCCCAGGTTGTGACTGTGTGATGCAGAAATCAAAACTCCTGCTTACCCATGGCAAGAAACCCTGTGGTTGGCATTTTGTCCAACGTTCAGTTGTAGGAGAAACCAGCATTCAATTCCCTGAGGCCCCCGCGCCATTCTTGAGATGGCTACGAGGGCATAAAACACGCATTGTGACCCCTCATCGGTGATGTCACCTGTCCTCTAGTACGAGGTCCTCTCAGTGGTGGGACCCTTGAGATGTCATAATGGGCTTGACATGTCCCTAGCCCCAATTTAACCAGATTTCTGGGGCTTGGTCCAAGTCGCCCCTCCCCAGGGCTCTACTCTGGAATCCCTCCTTTGTCTGGGAACCTGATTGGAGAAACAAAACAAAACAACTCACAACAACAAAACAAAACAACGACTTCTTCCATCCCACAGAATGACCCAAACTCTTTGGGACGGGCCAACCCCAGCAGAGTAAGACTCGTCCATTTTCCCATGAAGTCACCCGGGAATTTCACGACCATGAGTGAACAACATATCCAGAGACAAAAACTTGAGCAAGAGCCTCACACTCGCCCTTTTTTCATATCCCGAAGAGTTTCTCCTCATGGTCTGTAGATCAGTCCTGCCATACCTATGACCCCGAAACATAAGCCGAGTTTTGTGTTTTTCAGAACAACTGTCCAAAACATCCCTGGCCTACACACCCTACAGGCTCAGGCCCCTGGAGCCAAAACCTGACGAACTGTGCTTTGCCCTCTCCCAAGGGAATTGTGTGTGCCCATTCCATGGCCACAACCCACTAATAGGATAAACCTCCCAAGTCCCTGAGGCCATCCCAATATTTGTGGCTTCCCAGGACAAACAGGGGCAATCTGGGGCCACATCTGAGCACCCCTACCGGCACTCAGACCCGTAGACTGACTGATGTCCCCATAGGTAAAAAGGAACGAACAGGCCCCTAGGCACCACTCTCGGATCCATTGCTTTGGTTTCCAGGCATCTCTCCTCAGAGGAATGGATTTCAATAACAGCATATGGCTGTTTCTTGACTCACCCATTATGGTACAGGAACAAATCTCAATCTACACATGGGAAACTTGCACGATGGAGCTGTGTGGCAAAGCCTCCCTTTAGGAGAAACCCTTCAGGGGACCCAGTGCGACCGCTTCATTCCAAGGTCTCCATAGACACAACAAATATATTAGGAACACATCCCACGGGAGAGTCCATTTCAACTCAGCCTCCTCGGTTGCTCCCCCAGATCCATGCATACATTAACCTGTCTTGTTGCTTAGCAGACAATTGGAATGCGAGGGTGGGGCTACCCAGCCCATCCATCCTTGAACCCCGTGCTCGGAATCGTGTTCCTGGAGCCAACCAACAGGTCTCAATTGTCCTGCAAGAAGAATCTTTGAAGTTGGGAGCTTTCAACAAATCCCCCCATCGTGGTAAAACCCCCATGGCCTCGTTGATCCCACCCCCCCTTCAAGAATGGGGCCCCCAGGGGACAGAATGTCCAACCTGAGCGATCGTCTGATCCTCGCCCTGACTTCAGATGCACGAGATCTCCGATTCAGTGTCCTGTAGATTGGCCTCACCTCAGAGAAACTAGGCCTAGCTTGGGTTCTCAGACTTCCGTCCTCAGACTACTGGCCCACAAGCCCCTCCAGTTTGGCAATCCAGAACTATCAAGCAGCACTCTGCCTGTTTTCCAGAAGAAAAACATTGCCCTCTGGGGCTACCCAGAAATACCCAAATGAGGATCAACCAAGCACGCCATTTGGCGTGTGTACCCCAAATATATAGGCTGACCCTGGGCACCTAATGCCCTTTCTGAAACAGCCTGATTGGGTCTGGACCTCCTTGGCCCCCACCCAGACAGCTGGCCCCCCCGCACACTGAGCACATCGGACCTGCCATGGCCTTAGGTCGTCATCTCTTCTCAACCTCTTTTTTTTTTTGTTTTCAGGCTTCAGAACCTAGACCTTTATCTCCAATCACGGCCCTGGTTTTGAAAATGATGCAGAAATCAGAACTCTTTCCCATGGCAAGAAACCTTGTGTGGTTGGCATGTTGTCCAAGGTTCAGTGGTACTAGTTGTTGAAACCAGTGTGGCCCATGAGGCCCCGCCCCATGATTATTGGGCCACATTGGTCACAAACACAACACATTGTGACCCTCAGCCTTGAGCCCAGTCCTCAGGTAAGGCCTCTCAGTGGCTGGATGGAGAGACGCAAGCATATTGGGCTTGCCATGCCCCCAGCCGGCCCAAATTTTTAACCATTTAGTTCGGGTTGTCCCTTCACTCTTTCCCCAGGGCTCTGCTTTGGAATTCCTCTTTTGGGTTGGAGACACCTGAGGTAACAAACCTGAAAAGGAGTCCCTCCCATCCCACCCACAGATTGACGAAAAAAAACAATTGGAATCGGGCCAAATCCACACAGAGAGCAAGATTCGTCCATGGCCCATGAGGCCTCCCCAACATTCCACGGCCATCGCTGATACAAAAATCCAGAGACAAAAGCCTGAGCACGCGCCTCAGACCTCGCTCATTCTTCATATCCTGAAGAGTTCTTCAGATAAGAACCTACACGGCACTCGAATGCACCCAAAATATATAGTCTAAACCTGGGCACTAATGCACTGTCTGACAACCTGAGCCCGGGACCTCGTGACCAACACCCAGACAGCTGACCCGCACACTGAGCACATCAGACCCCCTGCCATGGCCTTAGGTCATCATCTCTTTCCCTACCTCAGTTTTCAGGCTTCAGAACCTAGACCTTATCTCCAATCACTGCCCAGGGGGTTGACTAGTGATGCAGAAATCAGAAACTCTTCCTTACCCATGGCAAGAAACCTTGTGGTTGGCATGTTGTCCAACGTTCAGTGTAGGAGAAACCAGCATTCACACCCTGAGGCCCCGCCCATTCTTTGAGTGCGACGAGGGCATAAAAACACGCATTGTGACCCCTCAGCGTGAGTCCTGTCCTCTAGTACGTCCTCTCAGTGGCTGGACCATTAGATGTCATAATGGGCTTGACATGTCCCTAGGCCCCAATTTTTTAAAACCAGATTTCTGGTTGTCCAGTCGCCCCTCCCCAGGGCTCTACTCTGGAATCCCTCATTTGGTGGACACCTGAGGTTTGAAAAACAAAACAAAACAAATCAACAACAAACAGAACAACGGACTTCTTCCATCCACAGAACAGAATGACCCCCAAACTCTTTGGACGGGGCCAAACCCCCCAGAGAGTAAGACTCGTCCATTTCCCATGAAGTCACCAAACGGAAATTTTCACGACCATGGAGTGACACGATATCCAGAGACAAAAAACTTGAGCAAGAGCCTCACACTCGCCCCTTTTTTCATATCCCGAAGAGTTCTCCTCATGGTCTGTAGATCAGTCCTGCCATACCTATGACCCGAAACATAAGCCGAGTTTGTGTTTTCAGACAACTGTCCAAAACAGCCCTGGCCTACACACCCCTACCGGCTCAGGCCCCTGGAGCCAAAACCTGACGACTGTGCTTGCCCCCTCCAAGGGAATTGTGTTGTGCCCATTCCAATGGCCACAACCCTACTAATAGGATAAACCTCCAAGTCCCTGAGGCCATCCCAATATTTGTGGCTTCCCAGGACAAACAGGGGCAATCTGGGCCCATCTGAGCACCTACCGGCACTCAGAATTCAACCGTAGACTGATGTCCCCATAGGTAAAAAAGGAACGAACAGGCCCCTAGGCACCTATCCCGATCCATTGCTTTGGTTTCCAGGCATCTCTCCTCAGAGGATCCCCCCTGGATTTCAAATAACAGCATATGGCTGTTTCTCCCTGACTCCCCCATCAGAACAAAAATCTCATCTACACATGGGAAACTGGCACGATGGAGCTGTTGTGAAAGCCTCTCTTTAGGAGAACCATTCAGGGCCCCCATTGCCACCGCTTCATTCCAAAGGTCTCCATAGAACCACAATATCATATTAGGACCCATCCACGGGAGATCCCCATTTCAACTCAGCCTCCTCGCTGGTTGCTCCCCCCCAGCATCCAGCAGATCTAACCTCTCTTGTTGCTTGGAGACAATTGGAAATGCGAGGTGGGCACCCCAGCCATCCATCCTTAGAACCCTGCTCAGGAATTGTTGTCCTGGTGCCAACCACAGTTCTCAAGTGTCCTGCAGAAGAATCTTTGCAGTTGGGAGCTTCTCACAACTCCAATCGTGGGAAAACCCCCATGGCCTCGTGATCCACCCACCCCCTTCAAGAAGGGGCCATCAGGGACAGAATGTCCAACCTGAGCGATCCTCCAGATCCTCGCCCTGACTTTCAGATGCTCGAGATCTCGATTCAGGTCTCACCCACCCAGAAAACCTAGGCCTAGCTTGGGTTCTTGCAGACTTCCGTCCTCAGACTACTGGCCCAAAAGCCCTCCAGTTTGGCAATCCAAACTACAACATGCAGCACGTCTGCCTGTTCTCCAGAAGAAAACATTGCCGCTCTGGGCCTTCACAGAATCCCAAATGAGGATCAACCTACACGCCTTTTCGGCTGTACTCCACATATATAGGTTGACCTGGGCACTAATGCCCTTTCTGTCACAGCCTGAGCCTGGACCTCCTGGCCCCACCCAGACAGCTGGCCGCACACTGAGCACAACGGACCCCTCCATGGCCTTAGGTCGTCATCTCTTCTCACTCTCCTCGGGTGTTCAGGCTTCAGAACCTAGACCTTATCTACAATCATGGTCCGGGTTTTGAAAATGATGCAGAATTCAGAACTCTTTTCCCCATGGCAAGAAACCTTGTGGTTTGCATGTTGTCCAAGGTTCAGTGTACTTGTAACCAGTGTGGCCCACGAGGCCCCCGCCCATGCTTGCGGGCCACATTGGGTCACAAACACACATTGTGACCCTCAGCCTGAGCCAAGTCCTCAGGTAAAACCCTTCAGTGGCTGGATGGAGAGACAGCATATTGGGCTTGCCATGCCCCTAGGCCCCAATTTTTTACCATAGTTCGGGTTTTCCCTTCACTCTTCCCCAGGGCTCTGCTTTGGAATTCCTCTTTTGGTCGGATCCCTGAGGTAATAAACCTGAAAGGAGTCCTCCCATCCCACAGATTGAAGATAAACAATAGGGATTGGGCCAAATCCACAGAGAGCACGATTCGTCGATGGCCCATGAGGCCTCCCCAACATTCACGGCCAATTGGCTGATACAAAATCCAGAGACAAAAGCCTGAGCACGCGCCTCAGACTCGCTCATTCTTCATATCCTGAAGAGTTCTTCAGATAAGAACATACACGGCACTCATGAACCCAAAATATATAGTCTAACCTGGGCACTAAGGCACTGTCTGACAACCAGTGCCCGGACCTCGTGACCAACACCCCAGACAGCTGACCGCACAATGAGCACATCAGACCCGCCATGGCCTTAGGTCTCATCTCTTCCCTACCAGTCAGTTTTCAGGGCTCAGAACCTAGACCTTATCTCCAATCACTGCCCACTGCCCATGTGACTGTGATGCAGAAATGAGAACTCTTCCTTACCCATGGTAAGAATCTTTGTGGTTGGCATGTTTGTCCAACGTTCAGTGTAGAAGAAACCAGCATTTACCCTGAGGCCCCGCCCATTCTTGAGTGCGACGAGGGCATAAAACACGCATTGTGACCCTCAGCGTGAGTCTTGTCCTCTAGTACGTCCTCTCAGTGCCTGGACCATTAGATGTTATAATGGGCATGACATGTCCCTAGGCCCCAATTTTTTAAACAGATTTCTGGTTTTTTTTTCAGTCGCCCCTCCCCAGGTCTCTACTCTGGAATCCCTCATTTGGTGGGACACCTGAGGTTGAAAAACAAAACAAAACAAATCAACAAACAACAGAACAAGGGACTTCTTCCATCCCACAGAATGACCCCAAACTCTTTGGACGGGGCCAAACCCCCAGAGAGTAAGACTAGTCCATTTCCCATGAAGTCCCCCGGAAATTTCACGACCTTGAGTGACACGATATCCAGAGACAAAAAACTTGAGCAAGAGCCTCACGCTCGCCCTTTTCTTGTCTCATGTCCCGAAGAGTTCTCCTCATGGTCTGTAGATCTGTCCTGCCATACCTATGACCGGAAACATAAGCCGAGTTTTGTGTTTTTAGACAACTGTCCAAACAGCCCTGGCCTACGCACACTACAGTCAGGCCCTAGAAGCCAAACCTGACGACTGTGCTTGCCCTGTCCAAGGGAATTTTTTGTGTGTCCATTCCAATGGCCACAACCCTACTAATAGGATAAACCTTCAAAGTCCCTGAGGCCATTCCAATATGTGTGGCTTCCCAGGACAAAAAGGGGCAATCTTGGCCCATCTGAGCACCTACCGGCACTCATACCCATAGACTGATGTCCCCAGAGGTAAAAAGGCACGAACATGCCCCTAGGCACATATCGGATCCATTGCTTTGGTTTCCAGTCATCTCTCCTCAAAGGCCTGGATTTCAATAACAGCATATGTCTGTTTCTTGACTCACCCATCAGAACAAATCTCATCTACACATGGGAAACTTGCACGATGGAGGTGTGTGATAGCCTCTCTTTAGGAGAACCCTTCAGGGCCCCAGTGTCACACCGCTTCATTCCAAGGTCTCCATAGACACAAAATCATATTAGGACACATCCACGGGAGAGTCCATTTCAACTCAGCCACCTCGGTTGCTCCCCCAGATCCAGCAGATCTAACCTGTCTTTTTGCTTGGAGACAATTTGAATGCGTGGTGGGCTACCCAGCCGTCCATCCTTAAAACCCTGCTCGGAATCGTTGGCCTGGATCCAACCAACAGGTCTCAATTGTCCTGTAGAAGAAATCTTTGCAGTTGGGAGCTTCTCACATCTCCCATCGTGGGAAAAAAATCCTTGGCCTCGTGAACTCCCCCCCCTTCAAGAAGGAGCCATTAGGGACAGAATGTCCAAACTGAGCGATCCTGTGATCCTCGCCCTGACTTCAGATGCACGAGATCTCGATTCAGGTCTCACCCAGAAACCTAGGACTAGCTTGGGTTCTTAGACTTCCGTCCTCAGACTACTGGCCCACAAGCCCTCCAGTTTAGCAATCCAGAACTACAATGCAGCACTCTGCCTGCCCTCCAGAAGAAAAACATTGCCTTCTGGGGGTACCCCCTGAATCCCCTAATGAGGATCAACCTGCACGCCATTCGGCTGTACCCCAAATATATAGGCTGACCTGGGCACTAATGCCCTTTCTGCGACAGCCTGAGCCTGGACCTCCTGGACCCACCCAGACAGCTGGCCGCACACTGAGCACATCGGACCCGCCATGGCCTTAGGTCGTCATCTCTTCTCAACCTAATTTTCAGGCTTCAGAACCTAGACCTTATCTCCAATCTGGCATGGGTTTGAAAATGATGCAGAAATCAGAACTCTTTCCCCATGGCAAGAAACATTGTGGTTGGCATGCTGTCCAACGTTAAGTGTATTTGAAAGCAGTGTGCCCCCATGAGGCCCCGCCCATGCTTGCGGGACACATTGGTCACAAAAACAAATTGTGACCATCAGCCTGATCCCAGGCCTCAGGTAAGGCTACTCAGTGGCTGGATGAAGAGACAGCATATTGGGCTTGCCATGCCCCTAGGCCCCAATTTTTAACAATAGTTCGGGTTGTCCCTTCACTCTTCCCCAGGGGCTCTGCCTTGGAACTCCTTTTAGGTGGGACACCCTGAGGTAACAAACCCTGAAAGGAGTACTCCATCCAACAGATTGACGAAAAACAATTGGGATTTGGCCATATCCACAGAGAGCAAGATTAGTCCATGGCCCATGAGGCCTCATTGACATTCCACGGCCATCGCTGAAACAAACTCCAGAGACAAAAGCCTGAGAAAGCGCCTGAGACTCGCACTATCTTCATATCCTGAAGATGTCTTCTCATGGTTTGTAGATCGGGACTGCCATATACCTACGTCCCCAAACATAAGCTGAGTTTGTGTTTTCAGAATTCTGTCCTCAAAGTCCTGGGCCAAACACCCTCCAGGCTGGGGACCCTGAAGCCACATAATAGGACTGTGCCTTCCCAATCCATGGGAATTCTGCCCATTCCATTGTCCAAAATCGTACAAAATAGGAGAACCCTCCAAAGTCCCTGAAGCCATCCCAATAGTATAGGTCGCCCCCGGACAAAAAAGTTCAGTCTGTCACCAACTGTGCATCTACCTCCACTCATAACCTAGATGGATGTCCCCAGAGAAGAAGATTGAACCAGACAGGACCCTAGGCCCCAAAATCGGATCCATTGCTTTGGTTTACAGGCTTGTCTCCTCAAAAAGTCTGGATTCCAATACAAGCATTGGGATTTTCCTGAGGCACCCATCAGAACCAAACTCGTCTTCACAAGGAATCTAGTGCATGGGAGCTATGTCAAAAGCTTAGGAGAATACTTCAGGGTCCCGGTGCCACCGCCCCATTCCAAGGCCCTCATGGACACAAAACACACATTAGATCCATCCTCAGGAAAAAAAGTCCATTTCATCTCAGCCACCCCGGTTTGCTCCCGCAGAGCCATCAGATCTAAAACTGTCTTGTCCCTAGGAGACAATTGGAATGCGAGGCGGGCTTCCCAGGCATCCATCCTCGAACGTTGGTCTGGACTCATCCATATGGGATTTCCTGGAGCTGTCCAACAGGTCTCAATTATCCCGCAGAAGAAGAATCCTAGGAGGGGGCCTTCCACCACTCCAAACAACGTGGGAAAATTTCCACGGCCTCGAGATTCAGCTCCCTTCATGAAGGGGCCGTCATGAACAGAAAAATCCAAGCTGAGCCACCATCTGATCCTCGCTGTGACTTCAGATGCATGAGATATTCCTTCAGATCTTCAGGAGATACATGCCGGGCCCTTGCCCTGAAATCCCAAGTCTAGCTTGTGTTTTCAGACTTCCGTCCCTCACACTCCTGGCCCTGAATCCCACAAGTTTGTGGCAATTCCGGACCATCATTGCAGCATTCTGCCTGCCCTCTCTAGAAAACAAAAATTGCCCAATGAGCTGCCCGGACACATTAAATGAGAATAAACCTACCATGGCACTCGAATGTACCCAAATTATATAGTCTAACCTGGACAGTAATGCACTGTCTGACACACCCTGAGCCGGGACCTCCTGAGCAACACACAGACAGCTGACCGCATGCTGAGCACATAAGACCCACCGTGGCCTTAGGTCATCATCTCTTCCCTACCTCAGTTTTCAGGCTTCAGAACCTAGACCTTATCTCCAATCACTGCCCAAGGGTGAGTGTGATGCAGAAATCAGAACTTCTTCCTTACCCATGGCAAGAAACCTTATGGTTGGCATGTTGTCCAACGTTCAGTGTAGGGGAAACCAGCATTCACCCCTGAGACCCCGCCGCCCATTCCTGAGTGCAACGAGGGGATAAACAACATTGTGACCCTCAGCGTGAGTCCTGTCCTCTAGTACGTCCCTCTCAGTGGCTAGACCATTAGGTTCCATAATGGCTTGACATGACCCTAGGCCCCAAATTTAAACCAGATGTCTGGTTGTCCAATCGCCCCTCCCCAGGGCTCTACTCTGGAATCCCTCATTTAGTGGGCCAACTGAGTTTGAAAAACAAAACAAAACAACAACAACAACAACAAAAAAAAAAAAACGGATTTATTCCATCCCACAGAATGACAGAATGTCCAACCTGAGCGATCATCTGATCCTCGCCCTGACTTCAGATGCACGAGATCTCGATTCAGGTCTGTAGATTGTGCCTGCCATATCCTCACACAGAAAACCCTAGGCCTAGTTGGGTTCTCAGACTTCCGTCTTCACACTACTGGCCCACAAGCCCTCCAGTTTGGCAATCTAGAACTACAATGCAGCACTCAGCCTGCCCTCCAGAAGAAAAAAACATTGCATTCTGGGGCTACCCAGAAACCCCAAATGAGGATCAACCTGCACGACATTCGGTTGTAAACCAAATATATAGGCTGACCTGGGCACTAATGCCCTTTCTGACACAGCCTGAGCCTGGACCTCCTGTCCCCACCCAGACAGCTGGCCGCACACTGAGCACATCATCTGACGCGCCTTGGCTTTAGATCGTCATCTCTTCTCAACCTCGGTTTTCAGGCTTCAGAACCTAGACCTTATCTCCAATCGCGGCCCGGGTATGAAAATGATGCAGAAATCAGAACTCTTTCCCATGGCAAGAAACCTTGTGGTTGGCATGTTGTCTAAGGTGCAGTGTCCTTGAAACAAGTGTGGCCCCATAAGGCCCCGCTCCATGCTTGTGAGCCCATTGGTCACAAACACACATTATGACCCTCAGCCTGAGCCCAGTCCTCAGGTAAGGCCTCTCAGTGGCTGGATTGAGAGACAGCATATTGGGCTTGACATGCCCCTAGGCCACAATTTTTAACCATAGTGTGGGTTGTCCCTTCACTCTCTCCCCAGGGCTCTGCTTTGGAATTCCACTTTCGGTGGGACACCTGAGGTAACAAACAAACTGAAAGAAGACCTCCTCATATCCCACAGATTGACGAAAAGCAATTGGGATCGGGCCTAATCCACAGAGAGCAGGATTCGTCCATAGCCCATGAGGCCTCCCCAACATTCCTCGGCAATCGCTGATACAATATCCAGAGACAAAAAGCCTGAGCACGTGCCTCAGACTCGCTCATTCTTCATATCCTGAAGAGTTCTTCAGATCAGAACCTACACGGCACTCGAATGCACCCAAAATATATAGTCTAAACCTGGGCACTAATGCACAGTCTGACAACCTGAGCCCGGAACTGGTGACCAACACCCCGACAGCTGACCGCACACTGAGCACATCAGACCCCCGCCATGGCCTTAGGTCATCATCTCTTCCCTACCTCAGTTTTTCAGGCTTCAGAACCTAGACCTTATCTCCAATCACTGCCCACGGGGTCACTGTGATGCAGAAATCAAAAACACTTCCTTACGCATGGCAAGAAAACTTGTGGTTGGCATGAGGTCCAACGTTCAGTGTAGGAGAAACCAGCATTCACCCTGAGGCCCCCCGCCCATTCTTGGGTGCGGCGAGGGCATAAACACTCATTGTGACCCTTAGCATTAGTCCTGTCCTCTAGTACGTCCTCTCAGTTGCTGGAACATTAGATGTCAAAAATGGGCTTGACATGTCCCTAGGCCCCCAATTTTTAACCAGATTTCTGGTTGTCCAGTCGCCCCTCCCCAGGTCTCTACTCTGGAATCCCTCATTTGGTGGGACACCTGAGGTTGAAAAACAAAAAAAACAAAACAAATCAAAAACACCAGAACAACGGATTTCTTCCATCGGAATTCTTCCATCCCACAGAAATGACCCCAAGTTCTTTGGAAGGGGGCTAAACCCCCAGAGAGTAGACTCATCCCATTTCCCATGAAGTCACCCGGAAATTTCACGACCATGGGTGACACAATATCCAGCGACAAAAACTTGAGCAAGAGCCTCACACTCGCCCTTTTTTCATATCCCGAAGATTTCTCCTCATGGTCTGTACATCAGTCCTGCCATACCTGTGACCCGAAAACATAAGCAGAGTTTGTGTTTCCAGACAACTGTCCAAAAGCCCTGGCCTACAAAACCCTACAGGCTCAGGCCCCTGGAGCCAAACCTGATGACTGTGCTTACCGACTCCTAGGGAATTGTATGTGCCCATTCCAATGTTCACAACCCTACTAAGAGGATAAACCTCCAAAGTCCCTGAGGCCATCCCAATATTTGTGGCTTCCCAGGACAAACAGGGGCAATCTGGGCCCATCTGAGCCCCTACCTGCACTCAGACCCGTAGACTGATGTCCCCCAGAGGTAAAAAGGAACGAACAGGCCCCATAGTCACCTATCGGATCCATTGCTTTGGTTTCCAGGCATCTCTCCTCAGAGGCCTGGATTTCAATATCAGTATATGGCTGTTTCTTGACTCACCCATCAGAACAAATCTCATATACACATGGGAAACTTGCACGATGGAGCTGTGTGGAAGCCTCTCTTTAGGAGAACACTTCACGGCTCCAGTGCAACCCCTTCATTCCAAAGTCTCCATAGACACAAAATCATATTAGGACTCATTCACCGGAGAGTGCATTTCAACTCAGCCTCCTCGGTTGCTCCCCCAGATCCAGCAGATCTTACCTTTCTTGTTGCTTGGAGACCATTAGAATGAAGGTGGGGCCCCAGCCATCCATCCATAGAACCCTGCTCAGAATCATTGTCCTGGAGCCAACCAACAGGTCACAATTGTCCTGCAGAAGAATCTTTGCAGTTGGGAGCTTCTCACAACCCCCATCGTGGGAAAATCCCCATGGCCTCGTGATCCACCCCCCTTTCAAGAAGGGGCCATCAGGGACAGAATGTCCAACCTGAGTGATAGTCTGATCCTAGCCCTGACTTCAGATGCACGAGATCTCGATTCAGGTCTGTAGATTGTGCCTGCCATATCCTCACCCAGAAACCTTGGCCTAGCTTGGGTTCTCAAACTTCCGTCCTCAGACTACTGGCCCACAAGCCCTCCAGTTTGTCAATCCAGAAATACAATTCAGCACTCTGTCTGCCCTCCAGAAGAAAAACATTGCCCTCTGGGGCTACCCAGAAACCCCAAATGAGGATCAACCTGCACGCCATTTGGTTGTACCACAAATATATAGGCTGAGCAGGTCACTAATGCCCTTTCTGACACAGCCTGAGCCTGGATCTCCTGGCCCCACCCAGACAGCTGGCCGCACACTGAGCACATCGGACCCGCCATGGCCTTAGGTCATCATCTCTTCTCAACCTCGGTTTTCAGGCTTCAGAACCTAGACCTTATTTCCAATCACGGCCCGGGTTTGAAAACAATGCAGAAATCAGAACTCTTTCCCCATAGCAAGAAACCTTGTGGTTGACATATTGTCCAAGGTTGAGTGTCGTTTAAACCAGTGTGGCCCATGAGGCCCCGCCCATGCTTGCGGGCCACATT
This sequence comes from Mustela putorius furo, assembly GCF_011764305.1. Classification (NCBI taxonomy): domain Eukaryota; kingdom Metazoa; phylum Chordata; class Mammalia; order Carnivora; family Mustelidae; genus Mustela; species Mustela putorius. The sequence goes on along the minus strand of NW_025422301.1, from coordinate 72,219 downwards.
GGTCACAAACACACATTGTGACCCTCAGCCTGAGCCCAGTCCTCAGGTAAGGCCTCTCAGTGGCTGGATGGAGAGACAGAATATTGGGCTAGCTATGCCCCTAGGCCCCAATTTTTAACCATAGTTCGGGTTGTCCCTTCACTCTTCCCCAGGGCTCTGCTTTGGAATTCCTCTTTTGGTAGGACACCTGAGGTAAAAAACCTGAAGGGAGTCCTCCCATCCCACAGATTAACGAAAAACAATTGTTATCGTGCCAAATCCACAAGAGCAAGATTCGTCCATGGACCATGATGCCTATCCAACATTTCACGGGCATCGCTGATACAAAATCCAGAGACAAAAGCCTTATCCCGCGCCTCAGACTCGCTCATTCTTCATTTCCTGAAGAGTTCTTCAGATAAGAACCTACACGGCACTTGAAGGCACCCAAAATATATAGTCTAATCTGGGCACTAAGGCACTGTCTGACAACCTGAGCCCGGACCTCGTGACCAACACCCAGACAGCTGACCACACACTGAGCACATCAGACAAGCCACGGCCTTAGGTCATCATCTCTTCCCTACCTCAGTTTCAGGCTTCAGAACCTAGACCTTATCTCCAATCACGGCCCACGGGTCACTGTGATGCAGAAATCAGAACTCTTCCTTACCGATGGCAAGAAACCTTATAGTTGGCATGTTGTCCAACGTTCAGTGTAGGAGAAACCACCATTCACTCTACGGCCCCGCACATTCTTGAGTGCGTTCGAGGGCATAAACACGCATTGTGACCCTCAGCGTGAGTCCTGTCCTCTAGTAGGTCCTCTCAGTGGCTGGAACATTAGATGTCATAATGGGCTTGACATGTACCTAGGACCAAATTTTTAACCAGATTTCTGGTTGTCCAGTCGCCACTCCCAAGGGCTCTACTCTGGAATCCCTCATTTGAGGGACACCTGAGGATGAAAAACAAAACAACCAAATCAACAACAACAGTACAACGGAATTCTTCCATCCCACAGAATGACACCAAACTCTTTGGACGGGGCCAAACCCCCAGAGAGTAAGACTCATCCATTTCCCATGAAGTCACCCGGAAATTTCACGACCCTGAGTGACACGATATCCAGCGATAAAAACTTGAGCAAGAGCCTCACACTCGTCCTTTTTTCATATCCCGAACAGTTCTCCTCATGGTCTGTATCAGTCCTGCCATACCTATGACCGGAAACATAAGCCGAGTTTGTGTTTTAAGACAACTGTCCAAACAACCCTAGCCTACACACCCTACAGGCTCAGACCCTAGAGCCAAACCTGACGATTGTGCTTGCCCTCTCCAAGGGAATTGTATGTGCCCATTCCAATGGCAACAACCGTACTAATAGGATAAACCTCCAAAGTCCCTGAGGCCATCCCACTATTTTTTGGCTTCGCAGGACAAACAGGGGCAATCTGGGCACATGTGAGCACCTACCGGCACTCTGACCTGTACTGATGTCCCCAGAGGTAAAAAGGTACGAAAGGTCCCCTAGGCACCTATCGGATTTTTTGCCTTGGTTTCCAGGCATCTCTCTTCAGAGGCCTGGATTTCAATAAAAGCATATGGCTGTTTCTTGACTCACCCATCAGAATAAATCTCATCTACACATGGGAAACTTGCACGATGGAGCTGTGTGAAAGCCTCTCTTTAGGAGAACCCTTCAGGGCCCCAGGGCCACCGCTTCATTCCAAGGCCTCCATAGACACAAAATCATAGTAGGACACAACCACGGGAGAGTACATTTCAACTCACCCTCCTAGGTTTCTCCCCCCAGACCCAGCAGATCTCACCTGTCTCGTTGCTTGTACACAATTGGAATGCGAGGTGGGCTACCCAACAATCCATCCTTAGAACCCTGCTCGGATTCGTTGTCCTGGAGCCATCCAACAGGTCTCAATTGACTTGCAGATGAATCATTGCACTTGGGAGCTTCTCACAACTCCCATCGTGGGAAAACCTCCATGGCCTCGTGATCCACCCGCCCTTGAAGAAGGGGCCATCAGGGACAGAATGTCCAACCTGAGCTATCGTCTGATCCTCGCCCTGACTTCAGATGCACGAGATCTCGATTCAGGTCTGTAGATTGTGCCTGCCATATCCTCACCCAGAAACCTAGGCCTAGCTTGGGTTCTCAGACTTCCGTCCTCAGACTACAGGCCCACGAGCCCTCCAGTTTGGCAATCCAGAACTACAATTCAGCACTCTGCCTGCCCTCCAGAAGAAAAACATTGCCCTCTGGGGCTACCCAGAAACCCCCAATGAGGATCAACCTGCACGGCATTCGGCTGTACCCCAAATATATAGGCTGACCTGGGCACTAATGCCCTTTCTGACACAGCCTGATCCTGGACATCCTGTCCCCACCCAGACAGCTGGCCGCACACTGAACACATTAGACCCGCCATCGCCTTAGGTCGTCATCTCTTCTCAACCTAGGTTTTCAGGCTTCAGAACCTAGACCTTATCTCCAATCATGGCCCGGGTTTGAAAATGATGCAGACAACAGAACTCTTTCCCCATGGCAAGAAACCTTCGGGATGGCATGTTGTCCAAGGTTCAGTGTAATTGAAACTAGTGTGGCCCATGAGGCCCCGCCCATGCTTGCGGGCCACATTGGTCACAAACACACATTGTGACCCTCAGCCTGAGCCCAGTACTCAGGTAAGGCCTCTCAGTGGCTGGATGGAGAGACAGCATATTGGGCTTGCCATGCCTCAGGCCCCAAATTTTAACCGTAGTTCGGGTTGTCCATTCACTCTTCCCCAGGGCTCTGCTTTGGAATTCCTCTTTTGGTGGGACACCTGAGGTAACAATCCTGAAAGGAGTCCTCCCATTCCACAGATTGACGAAAAACAATTGGGAATCGGGCCAAATCCACAGAGAGCAAGATTCGTCCATGTCCCAAGAGGCCTCTCCAACAAATTCCACGGCCATCGCTGATACAATATCCAGAGACAAAAGCCTGAGCACGCGCATCAGAAACGCTCATTCTTCATATCCTGAAGAGTTCTTCAGATAAGAACCTACACGGGAATCGAATGCACCCAAAATATATAATCTCACCTGGGCACTAATGCACTGTCTGACAACCTGAGCCCGGACCTCGTGACCAACACCCAGACAGCTGACCGCACACTGAGAACATCAGATCCACCATGGTCTTAGGTCATCATCTCTTCCCTACCTCAGTTTTTAGGCTTCAGAACCTAGACCGTATCTCCAATCACTGCCCAGGGGTGACTATGATGCAGAAATCAGAACTCTTCCTTACCCATGGCAAGAAACCTTGTGGTTGGCATGTTGTCCAACGTTCAGTGTAGGAGAAACCAGCATTCACCCTGAGGCCCCGCCCATTCTTGAGTGCGACGAGGGCATAAACACGCATTGTGACCCTCAGCGTGAGTCTTGTCCTCTAGTACGTCCTCTCAGTGGCTGGACCATAGGATGTCATAATGTGCTTGACATGTCCCTAGGCCGCATATTTTATCCAGATTTCTGGTTGTCCAGTCGCCCTTCCCCAGGGCTCTACTCTGGAATACATCATTTGGTGGGACACCTGAGGTTGAAAAACAAAACGAAACAAATCAACAACAACAGAACAACGGACTTCTTCCATCCCACAGAATGATCCCAAACTCTTTGGACGGGGCCAAACCCCCAGAGAGTAAGACTCGTCCATTTCCCATGATGTCACCCGGAAATTTCATGACCATGAGAGACACGATATCCAGAGAGAAAAACTAGAGCAAGAGCCTCACATTCGCCCTTTTTTTAATATCCCGAGGAACTCTCTTCATGGTCTGTAGATCAGTCCTGCCATACCTATGACCCGAAACATAACCCGAGTTTGTGTTTTCAGACAACTGTCCAAACAGCCCTGACATACACACCCTACAGGCTCAGGCCGCTGGAGCCAAACCTGATGACTATGCTTGCCCTCTCCAAGGGAATTGTGTGTGCCCATTCCAATGGCCACAACACTACAAATAGGATAAACCTCCATAGTCCCTGAGGCCATCCCAATATTTGGGGCTTCCCCAGGACAAACAGGGGCAATCTGGGCCCATCTGAGCACCTACCGGCACTCAGACCCGTAGACTGATGTCCCTAGAGGTAAAAAGGAAATGAACAGGCCCCTAGGCAACTATCGGATCCATTGTTTTGGTTTCCAGGCATCTTTCCTCAGAGGCCTGGGTTTCAATAACAGCATATGGCTGTTTCTTGACTCACCCATCAGAACAAATCTCATCTACACATGGGAAATTTGCACGATGGAGATATGTGAAAGCCTCCCTTTAGGAGAACCCTTCAGGGCCCCTGTGCCACCGCTTCATTCCAAGGTATCCATAGACACAAAATCATATTAGGACCCATCCACGAGAGAGTCCATTTCAACTCAGCCTCCTCGGTTGATCCACCAGATCCAGCAGATCTAAACAATCTTGTTGCTTAGAGACAATTGAAATGCGAGGTGGGCTACACAGCCATCCATCCTTAGAACCCTGCTCGGAAACTTGTCCTGGAGACAACCAACAGGTCTTAATTGTCCTGCAGAAGAATCTTTCTAGTTGAGAGCTCTCACAACTCCCATTGTGGGAAAACCCCCATGGCCTCGTGATCCACCCCCCCTTCAAGAAGTAGCCATCAGGGACAGAATGTCCAACCTGAGCGATCGTCTAATCCTCGCCATGACTTCAGAAGCACCAGATCTCGATTCAGGTCTGTAGATTGTGCCTGCCATATCCTCACCCAGAAACCTAGGCCTAGCTTGGGTTCTCTAACTTCTGTCCTCAGACTACGGGCCCGCAAGCCCTCCAGTTTGGCAATCCAGAACTACAATTCAGCACTCCTCCTGCCCTCCAGAAGAAAAACATTGCCCTCTGGGGCTACCCAGAAACCCCAAATGAGGATCAACCTGCACGCCATTTGGTTGTACCACAAATATATAGGCTGAGCAGGTCACTAATGCCCTTTCTGACACAGCCTGAGCCTGGATCTCCTGGCCCCACCCAGACAGCTGGCCGCACACTGAGCACATCGGACCCGCCATGGCCTTAGGTCATCATCTCTTCTCAACCTCGGTTTTCAGGCTTCAGAACCTAGACCTTATTTCCAATCACGGCCCGGGTTTGAAAACAATGCAGAAATCAGAACTCTTTCCCCATAGCAAGAAACCTTGTGGTTGACATATTGTCCAAGGTTGAGTGTCGTTTAAACCAGTGTGGCCCATGAGGCCCCGCCCATGCTTGCGGGCCACATTGGTCACAAACACACATTGTGACCCTCAGCCTGAGCCCAGTCCTCAGGTAAGGCCTCTCAGTGGCTGAATGGAGAGACAGAATATTGGGCTAGCTATGCCCCTAGGCCCCAATTTTTAAACCATAGTTCGGGTTGTCCCTTCACTCTTCCCCAGGGCTCTGGCTTTGGAATTCCTCTTTTGGTAGGACACCTGAGGTAAAAAAACCTGAAGGGAGTCCTCCCATCCCACAGATTAACGAAAAACAATTGTTATCGTGCCAAATCCACAAGAGCAAGATTCGTCCATGGACCATGATGCCTATCCAACATTTCACGGGCATCGCTGATACAAAATCCAGAGACAAAAGCCTTATCCCGCGCGCCTCAGACTCGCTCATTCTTCATTTCCTGAAGAGTTCTTCAGATAAGAACCTACACGGCACTTGAAGGCACCCAAAATATATAGTCTAATCTGGGCACTAAGGCACTGTCTGACAACCTGAGCCCGGACCTCGTGACCAACACCCAGACAGCTGACCACACACTGAGCACATCAGACAAGCCACGGCCTTAGGTCATCATCTCTTCCCTACCTCAGTTTCAGGCTTCAGAACCTAGACCTTATCTCCAATCACGGCCCCACGGGTCACTGTGATGCAGAAAAATCAGAACTCTTCCTTACCGATGGCAAGAAACCTTATAGTTGGCATGTTGTCCAACGTTCAGTGTAGGAGAAACCACCACCATTCACTCTACGGCCCCGCACATTCTTGAGTGCGTTCGAGGGCATAAACACGCATTGTGACCCTCAGCGTGAGTCCTGTCCTCTAGTAGGTCCTCTCAGTGGCTGGAACATTAGATGTCATAATGGGCTTGACATGTACCTAGGACCAAATTTTTAACCAGATTTCTGGTTGTCCAGTCACCACTCCCAAGGGCTCTACTCTGGAATCCCTCATTTGAGGGACACCTGAGGATGAAAAACAAAACAACCAAATCAACAACAACAGTACAACGGAATTCTTCCATCCCACAGAATGACACCAAACTCTTTGGACGGGGCCAAACCCCCAGAGAGTAAGACTCATCCATTTCCCATGAAGTCACCCGGAAATTTCACGACCCTGAGTGACACGATATCCAGCGATAAAAACTTGAGCAAGAGCCTCACACTCGTCCTTTTTTCATATCCCGAACAGTTCTCCTCATGGTCTGTATCAGTCCTGCCATATCTATGACCGGAAACATAAGCCGAGTTTGTGTTTTAAGACAACTGTCCAAACAACCCTAGCCTACACACCCTACAGGCTCAGACCCTAGAGCCAAACCTGACGATTGTGCTTGCCCTCTCCAAGGGAATTGTATGTGCCCATTCCAATGGCAACAACCGTACTAATAGGATAAACCTCCAAAGTCCCTGAGGCCATCCCACTATTTTTGGCTTCGCAGGACAAACAGGGGCAATCTGGGCACATGTGAGCACCTACCGGCACTCTGACCTGTACTGATGTCCCCAGAGGTAAAAAGGTACGAAAGGTCCCCTAGGCACCTATCGGATTTTTTGCCTTGGTTTCCAGGCATCTCTCTTCAGAGGCCTGGATTTCAATAAAAGCATATGGCTGTTTCTTGACTCACCCATCAGAATAAATCTCATCTACACATGGGAAACTTGCACGATGGAGCTGTGTGAAAGCCTCTCTTTAGGAGAACCCTTCAGGGCCCCCCAGGGCCACCGCTTCATTCCAAGGCCTCCATAGACACAAAATCATAGTAGGACACAACCACGGGAGAGTACATTTCAACTCACCCTCCTAGGTTTCTCCCCCAGACCCAGCAGATCTCACCTGTCTCGTTGCTTGTACACAATTGGAATGCGAGGTGGGCTACCCAACAATCCATCCTTAGAACCCTGCTCGGATTCGTTGTCCTGGAGCCATCCAACAGGTCTCAATTGACTTGCAGATGAATCATTGCACTTGGGAGCTTCTCACAACTCCCATCGTGGGAAAACCTCCATGGCCTCGTGATCCACCCGCCCTTGAAGAAGGGGCCATCAGGGACAGAATGTCCAACCTGAGCTATCGTCTGATCCTCGCCCTGACTTCAGATGCACGAGATCTCGATTCAGGTCTGTAGATTGTGCCTGCCATATCCTCACCCAGAAACCTAGGCCTAGCTTGGGTTCTCAGACTTCCGTCCTCAGACTACAGGCCCACGAGCCCTCCAGTTTTGGCAATCCAGAACTACAATTCAGCACTCTGCCTGCCCTCCAGAAGAAAAACATTGCCCTCTGGGGCTACCCAGAAACCCCAAATGAGGATCAACCTGCACGGCATTCGGCTGTACCCCAAATATATAGGCTGACCTGGGCACTAATGCCCTTTCTGACACAGCCTGATCCTGGACATCCTGTCCCCACCCAGACAGCTGGCCGCACACTGAACACATTAGACCCGCCATCGCCTTAGGTCGTCATCTCTTCTCAACCTAGGTTTTCAGGCTTCAGAACCTAGACCTTATCTCCAATCATGGCCCGGGTTTGAAAATGATGCAGACAACAGAACTCTTTCCCCATGGCAAGAAACCTTCGGGATGGCATGTTGTCCAAGGTTCAGTGTAATTGAAACTAGTGTGGCCCATGAGGCCCCCGCCCATGCTTGCGGGCCACATTGGTCACAAACACACATTGTGACCCACCCTCAGCCTGAGCCCAGTACTCAGGTAAGGCCTCTCAGTGGCTGGATGGAGAGACAGCATATTGGGCTTGCCATGCCTCAGGCCCCAAATTTTAACCGTAGTTCGGGTTGTCCATTCACTCTTCCCCAGGGCTCTGCTTTGGAATTCCTCTTTTGGTGGGACACCTGAGGTAACAATCCTGAAAGGAGTCCTCCCATTCCACAGATTGACGAAAAACAATTGGAATCGGGCCAAATCCACAGAGAGCAAGATTCGTCCATGTCCCAAGAGGCCTCTCCAACATTCCACGGCCATCGCTGATACAATATCCAGAGACAAAAGCCTGAGCACGCGCATCAGAAACGCTCATTCTTCATATCCTGAAGAGTTCTTCAGATAAGAACCTACACGGGAATCGAATGCACCCAAAATATATAATCTCACCTGGGCACTAATGCACTGTCTGACAACCTGAGCCCGGACCTCGTGACCAACACCCAGACAGCTGACCGCACACTGAGAACATCAGATCCACCATGGTCTTAGGTCATCATCTCTTCCCTACCTCAGTTTTTTAGGCTTCAGAACCTAGACCGTATCTCCAATCACTGCCCAGGGGTGACTATGATGCAGAAATCAGAACTCTTCCTTACCCATGGCAAGAAACCTTGTGGTTGGCATGTTGTCCAACGTTCAGTGTAGGAGAAACCAGCATTCACCCTGAGGCCCCGCCCATTCTTGAGTGCGACGAGGGCATAAACACGCATTGTGACCCTCAGCGTGAGTCTTGTCCTCTAGTACGTCCTCTCAGTGGCTGGACCATAGGATGTCATAATGTGCTTGACATGTCCCTAGGCCGCATATTTTATCCAGATTTCTGGTTGTCCAGTCGCCCTTCCCCAGGGCTCTACTCTGGAATACATCATTTGGTGGGACACCTGAGGTTGAAAAACAAAACGAAACAAATCAACAACAACAGAACAACGGACTTCTTCCATCCCACAGAATGATCCCAAACTCTTTGGACGGGGCCAAACCCCCAGAGAGTAAGACTCGTCCATTTCCCATGATGTCACCCGGAAATTTCATGACCATGAGAGACACGATATCCAGAGAGAAAAAACTAGAGCAAGAGCCTCACATTCGCCCTTTTTTAATATCCCGAGGAACTCTCTTCATGGTCTGTAGATCAGTCCTGCCATACCTATGACCCGAAACATAACCCGAGTTTGTGTTTTCAGACAACTGTCCAAACAGCCCTGACATACACACCCTACAGGCTCAGGCCGCTGGAGCCAAACCTGATGACTATGCTTGCCCTCTCCAAGGGAATTGTGTGTGCCCATTCCAATGGCCACAACACTACAAATAGGATAAACCTCCATAGTCCCTGAGGCTATCCCAATATTTGGGGCTTCCCAGGACAAACAGGGGCAATCTGGGCCCATCTGAGCACCTACCGGCACTCAGACCCGTAGACTGATGTCCCTAGAGGTAAAAAGGAATGAACAGGCCCCTAGGCAACTATCGGATCCATTGTTTTGGTTTCCAGGCATCTTTCCTCAGAGGCCTGGGTTTCAATAACAGCATATGGCTGTTTCTTGACTCACCCATCAGAACAAATCTCATCTACACATGGGAAATTTGCACGATGGAGATATGTGAAAGCCTCCCTTTAGGAGAACCCTTCAGGGCCCCTGTGCCACCGCTTCATTCCAAGGTATCCATAGACACAAAATCATATTAGGACCCATCCACGAGAGAGTCCATTTCAACTCAGCCTCCTCGGTTGATCCACCAGATCCAGCAGATCTAAACAATCTTGTTGCTTAGAGACAATTGAAATGCGAGGTGGGCTACACAGCCATCCATCCTTAGAACCCTGCTCGGAAACTTGTCCTGGAGACAACCAACAGGTCTTAAATTGTCCTGCAGAAGAATCTTTCTAGTTGAGAGCTCTCACAACTCCCATTGTGGGAAAACCCCCATGGCCTCGTGATCCACCCCCCCTTCAAGAAGTAGCCATCAGGGACAGAATGTCCAACCTGAGCGATCGTCTAATCCTCGCCATGACTTCAGAAGCACCAGATCTCGATTCAGGTCTGTAGATTGTGCCTGCCATATCCTCACCCAGAAACCTAGGCCTAGCTTGGGTTCTCTAACTTCTGTCCTCAGACTACGGGCCCACAAGCCCTCCAGTTTGGCAATCCAGAACTACAATTCAGCACTCCTCCTGCCCTCCAGAAGAAAAACATTGCCCTCTGGGGCTACCCAGAAACGCCCAATGAGGATCAACCTGCATGGCATTCGGCTGTACGCCAAATATATAGGCTGACCGGGGCTCTAATGCCCTTTCTGACACAGCCTGAGCCTGGACCTCCTCGTCCCACCCAGACAGCTGGCCGCACACTGAGCACATCGGACCCGCCATGGCCTTAGGTCGTCATCTCTTCTCAAACTCGGTTTTCAGGCTTCAGAACCTAGACCTTATCTCCAATCACTGCCCGGGTTTGAAAATGATGCAGAAATCAGAACTCTTTCCCCATGGCAAGAAACCTTGTGGTTGGTATGTTGTCCAAGGTTCAGTGTAGTTGAAACCAGTGTGGCCCATGAGGCCCCGCCCATGCTTGCTGGCCACATTGGTCACAAACACACATTGTGACCTTCAGCCTGAGCCCAGTCTTCAGGTAAGGCCTCTCAGTGGCTGTATCTAGAGACTGCATATTGTGCTTGCCATTCCCCTAGGCCCCAATTTTTAACCATAGTTCGGGTTGTCCCTTCACTCTTCCTCAGGGCTATGCTTTGGATTTCCACTTTTGGTGGGACACCTGAGGTAACAAACCTGAAAGGAGTCTTCCCATACCACAGATTGAAGAAAAACAATTGGGATCGGGCCAAATCCACAGAGAGTAAGATTCTGCCATGGCCCATGAGGCCTCCCCAACATTCCACGGACATCGCTGATTCAAAATCCAGAGACAAAAGCCTGAGCACGCGCCTCAGACTCGCTCATTCTTCATATCCTGAAGACTTCTTCTGATAAGAACATACACGGCACTCGAATGCACCCAAAATATATAGTCTTACCTGGGCACTAATGCACTGTCTGACAACCTGAGCCCGGAACTCGTGAACAACACCCAGACAGCGGACCGCACACTGAGCACATCAGACCCGCCATGGCCTTAGGTCATCATCTCTTACCTACCTCAGTTTTCATTCTTCAGAACCTAGACCTTATCTCCAATCACTGCCCAGGGGTGAGTGTGATGCAGAAATCAGAACTCTTCCTTACCCATGGCAAGAAACCTTGCGTTGGCATGTTGTACAACGTTCAGTGTAGGAGAAACCAGCATTCACACTGAGGCCCCGCCCATTCTTGAGTGCGACGAGGGCATAAACACGCATTGTGACCCTCAGCGTGAGTCCTATCCTCTAGTACTTCCTCTCAATGGCTGGACCATTAGATGTCATAATGGGCTTGACATGTCCCTAGGCCCCAATTTTTAACCAGATTTCTGGTTGTCCAGTTGCCCCTCCCCAGGGCTCTACTCTGGAATCCCTCATTTGGTGGGACACCTGAGGTTGAAAAACAAAACAAAACAAATCAACAACCAGAGAACTACGGAATTCTTACATCCCACAGAAGGACCCCAAACTCTTTGGACGGGGCCAAATCCCCAGAGAGTAAGACTCGTCCATTTCCTATGAAGTCATCCGGAAATTTCACAACCATGAGTGACACGATATCCAGAGAGAAAAACTTGATCAAGAGCCTCACACTCGCCCTTTTTTCATATCCCGAAGAGTTCTCCTCATGGTCTGTAGATCAGTCCTGCCATACCTATGACCCGAAACATAAGCCAAGTTTGTGTTTTCAGACAACTGTCCAAACAGCCCAGGCCTACACGCCCTACAGGCTCAGGCCCCTTGAGCCAAACCTGACTACTGTGCTTGCCCTCTCCAAGGGAATTGTATGTGCCCATTCCAATGGCCACAACCTTACTAAGAGGATCAACCTCCAAGTCCCTGAGTCCATCCCAATATTTGTGGCTTCCCAGGACAAACAGGGGCAATCTGACACAAGCCGAGCATCTACCACCCCTCAGATCCATAGACACGTATCCCCAGGAAAGAAATTGAACCAGACAGGCACCTAGGCCCTAATCATATCCATTGCTTTTGTTTCCAGGCATCTCTCCTCAGAGACCTGGTTTCCAATACCAGCATATGGGAGATTCCTTAGGCACTCATCAAAACAATTCTCTTCTCTACATAGGAAACATACTCTTTAGAGCTCCATCAAAACCTCCGGTTATGAACATCCCTCAAGGCCCCGGATCAAGCACCCCATTCCAAGGTCTCCATGGACACAAATGCACATTATGACCCATCCTCAACTCACCCATTTCAACACACCCGCCTCGGTTACTCCCCTAGATCCAGCAGATGGAACTTGCCTTGGCGCTATGAGACACCTGGAATGGGAGGCAGGGTGCCCAGGCATCCATCCTTAGAACCCTGCTCTGGATAACTTCCTTATGGGATGTCCTGGAGCCATCCAGCAGGTCTCGACTGTCCCACGGAAGGAATCATTGCGGTTTGGAGCATCTCACAATTCCCATCGTGGGAAAACCTCCATGGCCTCGTGACACCCTCCCCTTCATGAAGGGGCCGTCATGGACAGAAACTCCAACCTTAGCAAACGTCTGATCCTAGCTCTGTCTTCCGGTACACGGGATCTCGAATCATCTCTGCAGACGGTTCCTGCCGTCCCCTCACCCCGAAATCTAAGTCTGGCTTGTGTTCTCAGAATTTTTTCCTCACACTCCTGGCCCATAAGCCTTCCAGTTTGGGAATTCTGGAGCCACTATGTGGCACTGTGTCTTCCTTCCAGAAGAAAAACGTTGCCCTCTGGGGCTACCCAGTAACCACAAATGAGTACCAACCTGCACGAAACTCGACTGCACCCCAATGATACAGTCTAGCCTGGGCACTAATTCCCTGTCTGCCACAGCCTGAGCCTGCACCTCCCAACCCACACTCAACAGCTGGCCGAACACTGAGCACATCAGTCACACCATGGCCTTAGGTCTTCATCTCTTCCCAACCTCAGTTTTCAGGCTTCAGAACCTAGACCTTAAATCCAATCACAGTCCAGGAGTGAAAGTGATGCAGAAATTAGAACTCCTTCTTCCCCATGGCCAGAAAACTTGTGGTTGCCATATTGTGCAACGTTCAGTGTAGGAGAAACCAGCATGGTACATTAGGCCACGCCCTGACTTGAGGGGCTCCTTGGGCACAAAATCACATTGTGAAACTCAATGTGAGCACTATGCTCAAGGAACGCCTCTCAGTATCTGGACCAAGAGCCCACATATGGGGCTTGCCATGTTCTTAGGTCCCAATGATAACCAGAGTTCTGGTTGTCCAGTCGCCCCTCCCCAGGACTCTGCTGTGGAATCCCTCTTTTGGTGATCCACCGGAGGTAAAAAACAAAAACAAACAAACAAACAAAAAAAAAGCAGAAAGGCCTCCTCCCTTCCCACAGAATGACCCCAAACTCTTGGGATTGGGTCAAATCCCCAGAAAGGGAGCCTCATCGATGGCCCATGAGGACACCCGGACATTCCATGGCAATCGGTGACACATATCCAGAAAAAAATAAGCATGATCAAGCACCTCACTTTCGCCCTTTGTTCATATCCCGAAGAGTTCACCTCACGGTCTATATATCGGGCCGGCCATACCTACAGACCCAAACCCAAGTGGAGTTTGTGTTTTCAGACTTTTGTCCAAATAGCCCTGGACCACACACGCTCCACACTTGGGTCCCTGGAGCCACACCTCAGGACTGTGCTTCCCCTTCAAGAGAATTCTTCCCATTCCATTGGCCACAACCTTGCAAATTTGGAAAAACCTCCAATGTTACCGAGGCCATCCCAATAGTGTAGGCCGCCCAGGACAAACAGGTGTGATCTCAAACCAGCTGAGCAACTACCTCCACTCAGACAAAAGATGTCCCCAGAGAAGAATATTGAACCGGACAGGCCCCTAGGCCCTAATCAGATCCATTGCTTTGGTTTCCAGGCATCTCTCCTCAGAGGCCTCATTTCCAATACCAGCAAATGTTGGTTTCCTGAGGCACAAATAAGAACAAATCTCGTCTCCCCATGGAAAACTTGCTCATTGGAGCTTTGTTATAACCTCTGGTTAGGAGAATCCTTCAGGGCCCTGGTGCCACTGCCCCTTACCAAGGTCTCAATGGACTCAAACCAACATTAAGACCATCCTCAGGAAAGTCCATTTCAACTCATTTAAGACCATCCTCAGGAAAGTCCATTCCAACTCAGCCCCCTCTGATGCTACCCCAAGCCAGCAGATCAAACGTTTCTTGTTGCTAGGAGACAATTGGAATTGAGGCTGTCTGCCCAGGCATCCATACTTAGAACCCTTTTCTGGAAAAATACCTTATGAGACGTCCTGGAGCCATCCAACAAATCTTAATTGTCCCATAGAAGGAATCCTTGCGGTTTGGAGCATCTCACAACTCTAATAGTGGGAAAACCCCCATGGCCTCATAATGCCCCCCTCTTCATGAACGGGCCTACATGGACAGAAACTCCAACCTGAGCCAACGTCTGATCCTCGACCTGACTTCAGACTCATGAGATCTCAATTCAGCTCTGCAGAGTGTGCCTGCCATGTCCATTCCCTGAAACCTAAGCCTAGCTTTTGTTCTCAGACATCCGTCCTCACTCTCCTGGCCCACAAGCCCTCCAGTTTGGGAATTCTGAAGCTACAATGCATAACTCTGCCTGCCCTCCAGAAGAAAAAGTTTGCCCTCTGCTGCTAATAAGAAACCCCAAATGATTATCTAATGCATGCCACTCGACTGTAAAGCAATTATACAGCCTACCATGAATAGTAATGCCCTGTCTGGCACAGCCTGAGACAAGACATCCCAAACGACACCTAGACAGCTGGCTCCAACCTGGACACAAGGGACACGCTACGGCTGTAGTTCTTCATCTCTTCCCAACCTCGGTTTTCAGGCTTCAGAACCTAGACCTTATCTCCAATCACTGCCCAGGTGTGAACGTGATGCAGAAATTAGAATTCCTCCTTCCCCATGGCCAGATACCTTGTGGTTGGCATATTGTCCAACGGTCAATGTGGGAAAACCTGCATTGTCGGAAAGGCCACGCCAGTGCTTGAGGGCCGCTTAGGGCACAGACATGCATTGTGACCTGAGGCGTGAGTCCCGTATTAAAGTAACGCCTCTCAGTGGCTGGACCAAGATCCTGCATATGGGGCTTGTCATATCCATAGGCCCCCAGGCTTGACCAGAGAGCGAGGATTCCAGTTGTCAGTACCCACTGCTATGCTCCAGAATCCCTCTACTGGGGGGACACTTGAAGCAGAAAACAGGACTCTTCCCTTCCCACAGAATGACCCCAAACTCTTGGGGGCTGGACAAACTACCAGAGAGGGAGACTTCTACGACCCATGAGGCAACTCCTACATTAAACGGCCATAGTGGACAAAATATCCAGAGACAAAAGACTGAGCGACTGCCTCCCTCTCACCCTTCTTACATATCAAGAGGAGCTCCCCTCACGGACTGTAGATCAGGCCTGCCATAACCTCGGCCCCAAACCTGAGCTGAGTTTGGGTTTTTGGATGTCTGTCTGCACAGCCGTGGCCCACACCGCCTCCAGGCTGGGGTCTCTGGAGCCACACCACAGAACTGTGCCTGCTCTCTCCTAAGAAACTGCCCGTTCCATTGGCCACAACTCTACAAAATAGTAGAAACCTCAAGGTCCCCAAGGACATCCCTCTACCGCAAGCCGCACTGGACAAACAGGGGCATTATGACACCAGCTGAGCAACAACTACCTCCATGCAGACACACAGACTGATATCCGCAGAGACAGAAGATTGAACCAGACAGGCCCCTAGGCCCTATTATGAACTCTGGCTTTGGTGTCCAGGTATCCCTCCTCAGAGGTCTGGGTTCGAAGACCAGCATATGGGGCTATCCTGAGGCACCAGACAGAACACCTCTCATCTCCACATGGAAAGCTTCCTTGTTGGAGTTGTGTCAAAACCTTCGGGTTGGAGAATCCTGCAGAGTCCCTTAGCTACTGCCACATTCCAAGGTCTCCATGGCCACCAACCCACATTATGACTCATCCTCAGGAAAGTCCATTTAAACTCAGCCTTCTGGGTAGCTCACCCAAGAGCCCGCAGATTGAGCGTGCCTTGTCTCGACCAGGCAATGGGAAGGTGAGTTGACGTTTCTCGGCATCCATGCTTAGGCCCCTGCTCTCGAGTCTTTCTGTATGGGGCATCCTGGAACCATCCAATAGTACTCGACTGTCCTGAAGAAGGAAACTTTGAAGTTTGGAGCAGCTCACAACTCCCAGCGTAGGGAAACCTCCCTGGCCTCATGACGCCCCCACCCCCTTCAGGAAGGGGCCGTCATGGACACAAAATCCAGCTTGAGGCAAGATCTGATACTCGCCCTGACCTCAGATGCAGCAGATCTCGATTCAGCCTCTACACAGTGGGCCCAAACCTCGTGCTACCTTGTGTTTTCAGACTTCCTTCCTCACACTCCTGGCAAACATGTCCTCAAGACTTGGAATTCTGGAACCAAAATGCAGCCCTATGCTGGCCCTCCAGAAGAAAAACGTTGCTCTATGGGGATCTCCATAAACCCCAAAAGAGGACCAACCTGCTCGGTTCTCGCCCTCACCCCAATTGGATTGTTCGGGTTGTCCATCATCCCTCCCAAGAGCTCTGCTTTGGAATCCCTCTTTTGGTGGGACACCTGAGGTAACAAAACTAAAAGGACTCCTCCCATCCTTCAGATTGACCCCAAACAATTGCGATTGGACCAAATTCACAGAGAGGAAGTCTCGTCCATGGCCCATGAGGCCTCCCCGAGATTCCACAGCCATCGTTGACAACAAATCCAGAGACAAAAGTCTGAGCAAGCGCCTCACACTCGCTCTTTTGTCGTATCCCGAAGAGTTCTCCTCACGGTCTGTAGATCGGGCCTGCCATACCTACTTCCCAAACCTAAGCCGAGTTTGTGTTTTCAGACTTCTGTCCCCACATTCCTGGCCCACAGACCCTTCAGGCAGGGTCCCCTGGAGCCACACATCAGGACTGTGCCTGTCCATACCATGGGAATTATGCCCATTCCATTGTCCACAATCGTACAAATTAGGAAAAACCTCCAGAGTCCCCAAGGACATCCCAAAAATGTAAGCCTCTCAGGACAAACAAGGGTCATCTGAAACCAGCTGAGCATCTACCTCTACTCAGCGTAGATGGATGTCCCCAGAGAAGAAGATTGAATCAGACAGGCCCCTAGGCCTGAATCAGATTCATTGCTTTCGGTTACAGGTATTTCTCCTCACAGGTCTGGTTTGCAATATTAGCATATGGGGATATCATGAGGCAGCAATCAGAACAAATCTCTTCTCCACATGGGAAAATTATCCTTTGAAGATTTCTCAAAACCTCCAGTTAGGAGAATCCTTCAGGGCCTGTGTGCCACTGCCCCATTACAAGGCCTCCATAGACACAAAATCATATTAGGACACATGCACGGAAGAGTCCAATTCAACTCAGCATATTCGGTTGCTCCGCGAGATCCAGCAGATCTAACTTGTCTTGTTGCTAAGAGACAATTGGAATGCGAGGTGTCCTACCCCGCCATCCATCCTTAGAACCCTGCTCAGAATCATTGGCCTGGAGCCAAACAACAGGTCTCAATTTTCCTGCAGAAGAATCTTTGCAGTTGGGAGCTTCTCACAACTCCCATCGTGAGAAACCACAATGGCCTCGTGATACCCCCCCCCTTCATGAAGGGGCCATCAGGGACATAAGGTCCAACCTGAGAAATAGTCTGATCCTCACCCTGACTACAGATGTACGAGATCTCGATTCAGGTCTGTATATTGTGCCTGCCATGTCCTCACCCAGTAACCTAAGCCTAGCTTGTGTCCTCAGACTTCCGTCCTCAGACTAATGGCCCACAAGCCCTCCAGTTTGGCAATCCAGAATTACAATGCAGCACTCTGCTTGCCCTCCAGAAGTAAAACATTGCCCTCTGGGGCTACCTAGAAACCCCAAATGAAGATCAACCTGCACGCCACTTGGCTGTACCCCAAATATATAGGCTGACCTGGGCAATAATGCCCTTTATGACAGAGCCTGAGCCTGGACCTCCTGGCCCCACCCAGACAGCTTGCCGCTCACTGAGCACATAGGACCAGCCATTGCCTTATGTCGTTATCTCTTCCCAACCTCGGTTTTCAGGATTCAGATCCTAGACCTTATCTCCAATCACTGCCCAGGTTTGAAAATGATGCAGAAATCAGAACTCCTTCCCAATGGCAAGAACCCTGTGGTTTGCTTGTTGTCCAACGTTCAGTATAGTGGAAACCTGTTTGCCCGATGAAGCCCCGCCATTGCTCATGGGCCACATAGGTGGCAAACTCACATTGTGACCCACAGCCATAGCCCAGTCCTCAGGTAAGACCTCTCAGTGTCTGGATGAAGAGACAGCATATTGGGCTTGCCATGCCCATACGCCCCAATTTTTAATCATAGTTCGGGTCGTTCCTTCATTCTTCCCCAGGGCTCTGCTTTGGAATTCCTCTTTTGGTGGGACACCTGATGTAACAACCCTGAAAGGAGTCCTCCATCCAACAGATTGACGAAAAACAATTGGGATCAGGCCAAATCCACAGAGAGGAAGATTCGTCCATGGCCCATGAGGCCTCCTCGACATTCCACGGCCATTGCTGAAACAAAATCCAGGGACAAAAGTCTGAGCAAGCGCCTCAGACTCACACTTTCTTCATATCCTGAAGATGTCTTCTCATGGTTTGTAGATCGGGCCTGCCATACCTACGTCCCCAAACATAAGCTGAGTTTGTGTTTTCAGACTTCTGTCCTCAAAGTCCTGGGCCACACACCATCCAGGCTGGGGACCGTGGAGCCACAAATTAGGACTGTGCCTACCCAATCCATGGGAATTCTGCCCATTCCATTGTCCAAAATCGTACAAATTAAGAGAACCCTCCAAAGTCCCTGAGGCCATCCCAATAGTATAGGTCGCCCGGGACAAAAAAGGTCAGTCTGAAACCAGCAGAGCATCTACCTCCACTCATACCCTAGATGTATGTCCCCAGAGAAGAAGATTGAACCAGACAGGACCCTAGGCCAAAATCGGATCCATTGCTTTGGTTTACAGGCATGTCTCCTCAAAACCCTGGATTCCAATACCAGCATTGGGGTTTTCCTGAGGCACCCATCAGAACCAAACTCGTCTACACAAGGAAACTTGTGCATGGGAGCTATTCCAAAAGCTTAGGAGAATACTTAAGGGTCCCGGTGCCACCGCCCCATTCCAAGGCCCTCATGGACACAAACACACATTAGACCCATCCTCAGGAAAGTCCATTTCAACTCAGCCACCCCGGTTGCTCCCGCAGAGCCATCAGATCTAAACTGTCTGTTCGCTTGGAGACAATTGGAATGCGAGGCGGGCTTCCCAGGCATCCATCCTCGAATGTTGGTCTGGACTCATCCATATGGGATGTCCTGGAGCTGTCCAACAGGTCTCAATTGTCCCGCAGAAGGAATCCTTGGAGAGGGCATCCCACCACTCCCAACGTGGGAAAACCTCCACGGTCTCGAGATTTGGCTCCCTTTATGAAGGGGCCATCATGAACAGAAAATCCAAGCTGAGCCAACGTCTGATCCTCGCTGTGACTTCAGATGCATGAGATATTGCTTCAGATCTTCAGGAGGTACATGCCGTGCCCTCGCACTGAAACCCAAGTCTAGCTGTCCCTAGGACCCAATTTTAACCAGATTTCTGGTTGTGTAATCGCCGCTCCCCAGGGCTCTACTCTGGAATCCCTCATTTTGTGGGACCCCTGAGGTTGAAGAACAAAACAAAACAAAACAAAACAACAACAACAAAAAACGGACTTCTTCCGTCCCACAGAATGACCCCAAACTCTTTGGATTGGGCCAAACCCCCAGGGAGTAAGACTCGTCCATTTCCCATGAAGTCACCCGGAAATTTCATGACCATGAATGGCTTGATATCCAGAGATAAAAACTTGAGCAAGAGCCTCACACTCGCCCTTGTTTCATATCCCGAAGAGTTCTCCTCATGGTGTGTAGATCAGTCCTGCCATACCTATGACCCGAAACATAAGCCGAATTTCTGTTTTCAGACAACTGTCCAAACAGCCCTGGCCTACAGAGCCTACAGGCTTAGGCCCCTGGAGTCAAGCTGAGGACTGTACTTGCCCTCTCCAAGGGAATTCTGTGTGCCCATTCCAATGGCCACAACGCTACTAATAGGATAAACCTCCAAAGTCCCTGAGGCCATCCCAATAATGCTGGCTTCCCAGGACAAACAGGAGCAATCTGAGCCCATCTGAGAACCTACCTGCACTCAGACTTGTAGACTGATATCCCCAGAGGTAAAAAGGAACGAACAGGCCACTAGGCCCTAATTGGATCCATTGCTTTGGTTTCCAGGCATCTCTCCTCAGCGGCCTGGATTTCAGTACCAGCATATGGCTGTTTCTTGACTCACCCACCAGAACAAATCTCATCTACACATGGGAAACTTACACGTGGGAGTGATGTCAAAGCCTCTGTTTAGGAGAACCCTTCATGGCCCCAGTGCCACCGCGTCATTCCAAGGTCTCCATAGACACAAAAACACATTAGGACCCATCCACAGGAGAGTCCATTTCAACTCAGCCTCCTCGGTTGCTCCCCCAGATCCAGCAGATCTAACTTGTCTTGTTGCTAGGAGACAATTGGAATGCGAGGTGGGCTACCCAGCCATCCATCCTTAGAACCCTGCTCGGAATCGTTGTCCTGGAGCCAACCAACAGGTCTCAATTGTCCTGCAGAAGAATCTTTGCAGTTGGGAGCTTCTCAGAACTCCCATCGTGAGAAATCCCCCATGGCCTCGTGATTCCCCCCCCCCCTTCATGAAGTGGCCCTCAGGGACATAAGGTCCAACCTGAGCGATCATCTGATCCTCACCCTGACTTCAGATGCACGAGATCTCGGTTCAGATCTGTAGATTGTGCCTGCCATGTCCTCACCCAGAAACCTAAGCCTAGCTTGTGTCCTCAGACTTCTGTCCTCAGACTAATTGCCCACACGCCCTCCAGTTTGGCAATCCAGAATTATAATGAAGCACTCTGCCTGCCCTCCAGAAGAAAAACATTGCCTTCTGGGGCTACCCAGAAACCCCAAATGAAGATCAACCTGCACGCCACTTGGCTGTACCCAAAATATATAGGCTGACCTGGGCAATAATGCCCTTTCTGACAGAGGCTGAGCCTGGACCTCCTGGCCCCACTCATACAGCTGGCCGCTCACTGAGCACATCGGACCAGCCATTGCCTTAGATCGTTATCTCTTCCCAGCCTGGGTTTTCAGGATTTAGAACATAGACATTATCTCCAATCACTGCCCATGTTTGAAAATGATGCAGATCAGAACTCTTTCCTGATGGAAAGAAACCTTGTGGTAGGCTTGTTGTATAATTTTCAGTGTAGTGGATACCAGTGTGTCCAATGAGGCCCCGCCATTGCTCGCGGGCCACATAGGAGGCAAACACACATTGTGACCCTCAGCCTTAGCCCAGTCCTCAGGTAAGGCCTCTCAGTGGCTGGATTAAGAGACAGCATATTGGGCTTGCCATGCCCATAGACCCAATTTTTAACAATAGTTCGGGTTGTCCATTCACTCTTCCCCATGGCTCTGCTTTGGAACTCCTCTATTGGTGGGACACCTGAGGTAACAACCCTGAAAGGAGTACTCCATCCAACAGATTGACGAAAAACAATTGGGATTGGGCCAAATCCACAGAGAGCAAGATTCGTCCATGGCCCATGAGGCCTCCTCGACATTCCACGGCCATCGCTGAAACAAAATCCAGAGACAAAAGCCTGAGCAAGCGCCTCAGACTCGCACTATCTTCATATCCTGAAGATGTCTTCTCATGGTTTGTAGATCGGGCCTGACATACCTACGTCCCCAAACATAAGCTGAGTTTGTGTTTTCAGACTTCTGTCCTCAAAGTCCTGGGCCACACACCCTCCAGGCTGGGGACGCTGGAGCCACACATTAGGGCTGTGCCTACCCAATCCATGGGAATTCTGCCCATTCCATTGTACAAAATCGTACAAATTAGGAGAAACCTCCAAAGTCCTTGAGGCCATCCCAATAGTATAGGTCACCCGGGCCAAAAAGGTCAGTCTGTCACCAGCTAAGCATCTACCTCCACTCATACCCTAGATGTATGTCCCCAGAGAAGAAGATTGAACCAGACAGGACCCTAGGCCAAAATCGGATCCATTGCTTTGGTTTACAGGCATGTCTCCTCAATACCCTGGATTCCAATACCAGCATTGGGGTTTTCCTGAGGCACCCATCAGAACAAACCTCGGCTCCACAAGGAAACTTGTGCATGGGAGGTATGTCAAAAGCTTAGGAGAATACTTCAGGGTCCCGGTGCCACCGCCCCATTCCAAGGCCCTCATGGACACAAACACACATTAGACCCATCCTCAGGAAAGTCCATTTCAATCCGCCACCCCGGTGCTCCCGCAGAGCCATCAGATCTAAACTGTCTTGTCGCTAGGACACAATTGGAATGTGAGGCGGGCTTCCCAGGCATCCATCCTCGAACGTTGGTCTGCACTCATCCATATGGGATGTCCTGGAGCTGTCCAACAGGTCTCAATTGTCCCGCAGAAGGATTCCTAGGAGTGGGCATCCCACCACTCCAAACGTGGGAAAACCTCCACGGCCTCGAGTTTCATCTCCCTTCATGAAGGGGCCGTCATGAACAGAAAATCCAAGCTGAGCCAACATCTGATCATCGCTCTGACTTCAGATGCATGAGATATTGCTTCAGATCTTCAGGAGCTACATGCCGTGCCCTCGCCCTGAATCCCAAGTCTAGCTTGTGTTCTCAGACTTCCGTCCTCACACTCCTGGCCCCGAAGCCCACAAGTTTGGCAATTCCGGACCATCATTGCAGCACTCTGCCTGCCCTCTTGAAACAAAATATTGCCTAATGAGCTGCCCGGGCACATTAAATGAGAATAAACCTTAACGGCACTCGAATGTACCCATATTATATAGTCTAACCTGGGCAGTAATGCACTGTCTGACACAACCTGAGCCGGGACATCGTGAGCAACACCCAGACACTGACCACACCCTGAGCCCATAAGACGCGCAGTGGCCATAGGTCATCATTTCTTCCGTACCTTAGTATTCAAGCTTCAGAACCTAGACCTTATCTCCAATCACTGCCTAGGGGTGAGTGTGATGCATCAGACTTCCTCTTTATCCACGGCAAGAAACATTGTGGTTGCCATGTTGTCCAAGGTTCAGTGTAGGAGAAACCAGCATTCACCCTGTGGTCCCGCGCATTCTTGAGTGCGACGAGGGCATAAATACGCATTGTGACCCTTAGCATGAGTCCTGTCCTCTAGTAAGTCCTTTCAGTGTCTAGACCATTAGATGCCATAATGGTTTGACATGTCCCTAGGCCCCAAATTTAAAGCAGATTTCTGTTTGTCCAATCGCCCCTCCCCAGAGCTCTACTCTGGAATCCCTCATTTGGTGGGACAACTGAGTTTGAAAAACAAAACAAAACAAAACAAAACCAACAAAAACGGACTTCTTCCATCCCACAGAATGACCCCAAACTCTTTGGACGGGGCCAAACCCCCCGAGAGTAAGACTCGTCCACTTCCCAAGAAGTCACCCGGATATTTCATGACCATGAATGGCACGATATCCAGAGACAAAAACTTGAGCAACAGCCTCACACTCGCCCTTTTTTTCATATCCCGAAGAGTTCTCCTCATGGTCTGTAGATCAGTCCTGCCATACCTATGACCCGAAACATAATCCGAGTTTGTGTTTTCAGACAACTGTCCAAATAGCCCAGGCCTACAGACGCTACAGGCTCAGGACCCTGGAGCCAACCTGAGGACTGTACTTGCCCTCTCCAAGGGAATTCTGTGTACCCATTCCAATGGCCACAACCCTACTAATAGGATAAACCTCCAAAGTCCCTGAGGCCATCCCAATAGTGGTGGCTTCCCAGGACAAACAGAAGCATTCTGAGCCCATCTGAGAACCTACCTGCACTCAGACTCGTAGACTGATATCCCCAGAGGTAAAAAGGAACGAACAGGCCACTAGGCCCTAATCGGATCCATTGTTTTGGTTTCCATACATATTCCTCAGAGGCCTGAATTTCAGTACCAGCATATGGCAGTTTCTTGACTCACCCATCAGAACAAATCTCATCTACACATGGGAAACTTGCACGATGAAGCTGTGTCAAAGCCTCTTTTTAAGAGAAACCTTCAGGGCCCCAGTGCCACCGCTTCATTCCAAGGTCTCCATAGACACAAAAACACATTAGGAACCATCAACAGGAGAGACCATTTCAACTCAGCATATTTGGTTGCTCCGCGAGATCCAGCAGATCTAACTTGTATTGTTGCTAGGAGACAATTGGATTGCGAGGTGGCCTACCCCGCCATCCATCCTTAGAACCCTGCTCAGATCGTTGGCCTAGAGCCAACCAACAAGTCTCAATTGTCTGCAGAAGAATCTTTGTAGTTGGGAGCTTCTCACAACTCCAATCGTGAGAAACTACCATGGCCTCATGATCCGCCCCCCTTCATGAAGGGGCCATCAGGGTCATAAGGTCCAACCTGAGAAATAGTCTGATCATCACCCTGACTTCAGATGCACGATATCTGGATTCAGGTCTGTATATTGTGCCTGCCATGTCCTCACCCAGAAACCTAAGCCTAGCTTGGGTTCTCAGACTTCCGTCCTCAGACTACTGGCCCACAAACCCTCCAGTTTGGCAATCCAGAACTACAATGCAGCACTCTGCCTGCCCTCCAGAAGAAAAACATTGCCCTTTCGGGCTACCCAGCAACCCCAAATGAGGTTCAACCTGCACACCATTCGGCTGTACCCCAAATATATAGGCTGACCTGGGCACTAATGCCCTTTCTGACACAGCCTGAGCTTGGACCTCCTGGCCCCACCCAGACAGCTGGCCGCACACGGAGCACATCGGACCCGCCATGGCCTTAGGTCGTCATCTCTTCTCAACCTCGGTTTTCAGGCATCAGAACATAGACCTTATCTCCAATCACGGCCCGGGTTTGAAAATGATGCAGAAATCAGAACTCTTTCCCCATGGCAAGAAACCTCGTGGTTGGCATGTTGTTCAAGGTTCAGTGTAGTTGAAACCAATGTGGCCCATGAGGCCCCGTCCATACTTGCGGGCCACATTGGTCACAAACACACATTGTGACCCTCAGCCTGAGCCCAGTCCTCAGGTAAGGCCTCTCAGTGGCTGGATGGAGAGACAGCATATTGGGCTTGCCATGCCTCAGGCCCCAAATTTTAACCGTAGTTCGGGTTGTCCCTTCACTCTTCCCCAGGGCTCTGCTTTGGAATTCCTCTTTTGGTGGGGCACCTGAGGTAACAAACCTGAAAGGAGTCCTCCCATCCCACATATTGACGAAAAACAATTGGGATCGGGCCAAGTCCACAGAGAGCAAGATTCGTTCATGGCCCCTGAGGCATCCCCAACATTCCACGGCCATCGCTGATAAAAAATCCAGAGACAAAAGCCTGAACACGCGCCTCAGACTCGCTCATTCTTCATATTCTGAAGAGTTCTTCTGATAAGAACCTACATGGCACTCCAATGCACCCAAAATATATAGTCTAACCTGGGCACTAATGCACACTCTGACAACCTGAGCCCGGACCTCGTGACTAACACACAGACAGCTGATCGCACACTGAGCTCATCAGACCCGCCATGGCCTTAGGTCATCATCTCTTCCCTACCTCAGTTTTCAGGCTTCAGCACCTAGACCTTATCTCCAATCACTGCCCAGGGGTGACTGTGATGCAGAAATCAGAACTCTTCCTTACCCATGGCAAGAAACCTTGTGGTTGGCATGTTGTCCAACGTTCAGTGTAGGAGAAACCAGCATTCACCCTGAGGCCCCGCCCATTCTTGAGTGCGACGAGGGCATAAACACGCATTGTGACCCTCAGAGTGAGTCCTGTCCTCTAGTAAGTCCTCTCAGTGGCTGGACCATTAGATGTCATAATGGGCTTGACATGTCCCTAGGCCTCAATTTTTAACCAGATTTCTGGTTGTCCAGTCGCCCCTCCCCAGGGCTCTACTCTGGAATCCCTCATTTGATGGGACACCTGAGGTTGAAAAACAATCAAAACAAATCAACAACAACAGAACAACGGACTTCTTCCATCCCACAGAAGGACCCCAAACTCTTTGGACGGGGCCAAACCCCCAGAGAGTAAGACTCGTCCATTTCCCATGAAGTCACCCGGAAATTTCACGACCATGAATGTCACGATATCCAGAGACAAAAAGCTGAGCAAGAGCCTCACACTCGCCCTTTTTTCATATCTCGAAGAGTTCTCCTCAAAGTCTGTAGATCAGTCCTGCCATACCTATGACCCGAAACATAAGCCGAGTTTGTGTTTTCAGACCACTGTCTAAACAGCCCTAGCCTACAACCCCTACAGGCTCAGGCCCCTGGAGCCAAACCTGAGGACTGTGCTTGCCCTCTCCAAGGGAATTGTATGTGCCCATTCCAATGGCCACAACCCTACTAATAGGATAATCCTCCAAAGTCCCTGCGGCCATCCAAATATTTGTGGCATCCCCGGACAAACAGGGGCAATCTGGTCCCATCTGAGCACCTACCGGCACTCAGACCCGGAGACTGATGTCCCCAGAGGTAAAAAGGAACGAACAGGCCCCTAGACACCTATTGGATCCATTGCTTTGGTTTCCAGGCATCTCTCCTCAGATGCCTGTATTTCAATAACAGCATATGGCAGTTTCTTGACTCACCCATCAGAACAAATCTCATCTACACATGGGAAACTTGCACGTTGGAGCTGTGTGAAATCCTCTCTTTAGGAGAACCCTTCAGGGCCCCAGTGCCACCGCTTCATTCCAAGGTCTCCATAGACAGAAAATCATATTAGGACACATCCACGGGAGAGTCCTTTTCAACTGAGCCTCCTCGGTTGCTCTTCCAGATCCGGCCGATCTAACCTGTCTTGTTGCGTGGAGACAATTGGAATGCGAGGTGGCCTACCCTGCCATCCAATCTTAGAACCCTGCTCGGAATCGTTGTCCTGGATCCAAACAACAGGTCTCAATTGTCCTGCAGAAGAATCTTTGCAGTTATGATCTTCGCAGAACTCCCATCTTGGGAAAAACCCCATGGAATCGTGATCCACGCCCCCTTCAAGAAGGGGCCATCAGGGACAGAATGTCCTACCTGAGCGATCGTCTATCCTCGCCCTGATTTCAGTTGCACAAGATCTCGTTTCAGGTCTGTAGATTGTGCCTGCCATTTCCTCACCCAGAAACCTAGGCCTAGCATGGGTTCTCAGACTTCCGTCCTCAGACTACTGGCCCACAAGCCCTCCAGTTTGGCAATCCAGAACTACAGTGCTGCACTCTGCCTGTCCTCCGGAAGGAAAACATTGCCCTCTCAGGCTACCAAGAAACCCCAAATGAGGATCAACATGGACAACATTCTGCTGTACCCCAAATATATAGGCTGACCTGGGCACTAATGCCCTTTCTGACACAGCCTGAGCCTGGACCTCCTGGCCCCACCCAGACTGCTGGCCTCACAATGAGCACATCGGACCCTCCTTGGCCTTAGGTCGTCATCACTTCTCAATCTCGGTTTTCAGGCTTCAGAACCTAGACATTATCTCCAATCACGGCCCGGGTTTGAAAATGATGCAGAAATCAGAACTCTTTCCCCGTGGCAAGAAACCTTGTGGTTGGCATGTTGTCCAAGGTTCAGTGTAGTTGAAACCAGTGCGGCCCATGAGGCCCCCCCATGCTTGTGGGCCACATTGGTCACAAACACACATTGTGACCTTCAGACTGAGCCCAGTCCTCAGGTAAGGCCTCTCAGTGGCTGGATGGAGAGACAGCATATTGGGCTTGCCATGCCCCTAGGCCCCAATTTTTAACCATAGTTCGGGTTATCCCTTCACTCTTCCCCTGGGCTCTGCTTTGGAATTCCTCTTTTGGTGGGACGCCTGAGGTAACAAACCTGAAAGAAGTCCTCCCATCCCACAGATTGAAGAAAAGCAATTGGGATCGGGCCAAATCCACAGAGAGCATGATTCGTCCATGGCCCATGAGGCCTCCCCAACATTCCACGGCCATCGCTGATACAAAATCCAGAGACAAAAGCCTGAGCATGTACCTCAGACTCGCTCATTCTTCATAACCTGTAGAGTTCTTCAGATAAAAACCTACAAGGCACTCGAATGCACCCCAAAAATATAGTCTAACCTGGGCACTAATGCACTCTCTGACAACCTGAGACGGACCTCGTGACCAACACCCAGACAGCTGACCGCACACTGAGCTCATTAGACCCGACATGGCCTTAGGTCATCATCTCTTCCCTACCTCAGTTTTCAGGCTTCAGAACCAGGACCTTATGTCCAATCACTGCCCAGAGGTGACTGAGATGCAGAAATCAGAACTCTTCCTTACCCATGGCAAGAAACCTTGTGGTTGGCATGTTGTCCAACGTTCAGTGTAGGAGAAACCAGCATTCACCCTGAGGCCCCGCCCATTCTTGAGTGCGACGAGGGCACAAACACGCATTGTGACTCTCAGCGTGAGTCCAGTCCAGTAGTACTTCCTCTCAGTGGCTGGACAATTAGATGTCATATGGGCTTGACATGTCCCTAGGCCCCAATTTTTAACCAGATTTCTGGTTGTCCAGTCGCCCCTTCCAGGTTTCTACTCTGGAATCCCTCATTTGCTGGGACACCTGAGGTTGAAAAACAAAACAAAACAATACAACAACAACAGAACAACGGACTTCTTCCATCCCACAGAATGACCCCAAACTCTTTGGACGGGGCTAACCCCCAGAGAGTAAGACTCGTCCATTTCCCATGAAGTCACCCGGAAATTTCACAACCATGAGTGTTACGATATCCAGAAACAAAAACATGAGCAAGAGCCTCACACTCGCCCTTTTTTCATATCCCGAAGAGTTCTCCTCATGGTCTGTAGATGAGTCAGTCCTGCCATACCTATGACCCGAAACATAAACCGAGTTTGTGTTTTCAGACAACTGTCCAAACAGCCCTGGCCTACACACCCTACAGGCTAAGGCCCCTGGAGCCAAACCTGACGACTGTTCTTGCCCTATCCAAGGGAATTTTATGTGCCCATTCCAAAGGCCATAACCCTACTAATAGGATAAACCTCCAAAGTCCCTGAGGCCATCCAAATATTTGTGGCATCCCAGGAAAAACAGGGGCAATCTGGGCCCATCTGAGCACCTACTTGCACCTAGAACCGCAGACTGATGTACCCAGTGGTAAAGGAACCAACAAGCCCCTAGGCAACTATCGGATCCATTGCTTTGGTTTCCAGGCATCTCTCCTCAGAGGCCTGGATTTCAATAACAGCATATGGCTGTTTCTTGACTCACCCATCAGAACAAATCTCATCCACACATGGGAAACTTGCATGATGGAGCTGTGCGAATGCCTCTCTTTAGGAGAACACTTCAGGGCCCCATTGCCACCGCTTCATTCCAAGGTCTCCATAGACATAAAATCATATTAGATCACATCCACGGGAGAGTCCATTTCAATTCAGCCTCCTCGGTTGCTCTGCCAGATCCAGCAGATCTAACCTGTCTTGTTGCGTGGAGACAATTGTAATGAGAGGTGGCCTACCCAGCCATCCATCCTTAGAACCCTGCTCGGAATCGTTGTCCTGGAGCCATCCAACAGGTCTCAATTGTCCTGCAGAAGAATCTTTCCAGTTGGTAGCTTCTCAGAACTCCCATCGTGGGAAAACCCCCATGGCCTCGTGATCCACCCCCCCCCCTTCAAGAAGGGGCCATCAGGGACAGAATGTCCAACCTGAGCGATCGTCTGATCCTCGCCTTGGCTTCAGATGCACGAGATCTCGATTCAGGTCTGTAGATTGTGCCTGCCATATCATCACCCAGAAACCTATGCCTAGGTTTGGTACTCAGACTTCCGTCCTCAGACTACTGGCCCACAAGCCCTCCAGTTTGGCAATCCAGAACTACAATGCAGCACTCTGCCTGCCCTCCAGAAGAAAAACATTGCCCTCTCAGGCTACCCAGAAACCCCAAATGAGGATCAATCTGCACGCCATTCGGCTGTACCCCAAATATATAGGCTGACCTGCGCACTAATGCCCTTTCTGACACAGCCTGAGCCTGGACCTCCTGGCCCCACCCAGACAGCTGGCCTCACACTGAGCACATCATGGAAAGAGACTCCAACCTGACCCAACGGCTGATATTCGCTTTGACTTCAGATGCCTGAGATCTTGATTAAGCTCTTCAGAGTGTACCTGCTGTGCCCTCACCCCAAAACCTAAGCATAGCTAGTGTTCTCAGACTCCATTCACTCTCCTGGACCACACGCCCTCCATTTTGGGATTTCCGATGAATCAGTGCTGCACTCAGCCTGCCCTCTAGAAGAAAAATGTTGCCCTATGGATCTACCCAGAAACCTCAAATGAGGATAAACCTGCATGCCACTCAACTGTACACCAATTATATAGACTAGCCTGTGCACTAATGCCCTGTCTGACACAACCTGAGGCCTGAATTCCCAACCGACACCCAGAGAGCTTGCTGTACGCTGAGAACATCTGAAGCGCCATGGCCTTAGGTTGCCATCTCTTTCCAACCTGGTTTTCAGGCGACAGAAACCTAGACCTTATCTCTACTCATTTCCCATGGGTGAACGTGATGCAGAAACCATAACTCCTCCTTCCCTCTCGCCAGAATCTTGTGGTTGGCATCTTATCCAAAGTTCAGTGTAGGACCCCTGTAGGGCCTACAGGAGTAGGAGTAGGGCCCCTGAGGGTAGTGTAGGGTCCCTGAGGCCCTGCCCATGCTTAAGAGCTGCGGTGGGCACAAACACACATTGGGACCCTCAGTTTGAGCCCTGTCCTCAAGTTAAGCCTCACAGTGGCTGGAACATGAGCCCGTATATGGGGCCTGCCATGCCCCAAGTCACCCAATCTTAACCAGAGGTAGAGACATCTAGTCACCCCTACTCAGGGCTCTGCTCTGGAATCCCTCTTTGGTGGGACATTTGAGGTAAGTAAACACAGAAAGGATTCCTTCCACCCACAGAATGACCCCAATCACTTGGGATCAGGCCATCCCCAGAGAGAAAGACTCCTCCATGGCCCATGAGGCCAGCCCGACATTCCACGGCCACTATTGACACAAAATCCAGAGACATAAGACTTACCCTTAGGTCATAGCCCAAAAAATTCTCCTCATAGTCTGTAGATTGGGCCTGCCATACCTACGTCCCCAAACCGTGTTTTCAGACTTCTATCCTGACATCCCTGTCCCACACACCCTCCAGTCTGAGGCCCCTGGAGCCACACCTCAGGACTGAGCCTGCCCTCTCCAAGGAAATTCTTCCCATTCCATTGGCCACAACCCTACAGATTAGGAGAAACTTCCAAAGTCCCAGAGGCCATTCCAATAGTGTAGGCCGCCCAGTACAAAGAGGGGTGATCTGTCACAAGCTTGCAACGACCTCAACTCACCCGTAGACAGATATCCCAAGAGAAAGGTATTAAACTGGACAGGCCACTAGAACGTAATTGGTTCCATTGCTTTTGTTTCTAAGCATCTCTCCTCAGAGGCCTGTTTTCCAATACCAGCATATGGGGGATTCCAGAGATACCAATCAGAACAAATCTTGTCTCCACATGGGAAACTTATCCTTTGGAGCTCTGTAAAAACCTCCAGTTAGGAGAAATCTTCAGGTAACCGGAGCCACCGCCCTATTCCATGGTCTCCATGGACACAAACCCGCATTATGACCATTCGGCAGGAGAGTACATTTCAACTCAGCCCCGTTGATTACTCCCCCAGAGCCAGAATATCAAACCTGCCTTGTCGCTAGGAGATAATTTGAATGCAGAGCAGACTCCCTAGGCATCCATCGTTGGAATCCTGCTCTGGCGCCGTTCTATATGGGATGTCCTGGGAGCCTTCCAACAGGTCTTGACTGTCCTGCAGAAGGAATCCTTGCAGATTGGAGCATCTCACAACTCCTATCGTGGGAAAACCTACATGGCCTCATGAGATGCTCCCCTTTATAAAGGGGCCATCATGGACAGAAACTCCAACCTGAGCCAACTTCTGATCCATTGCTTTGGTTTCTAGGTATCTCTCCTCAGAGGCCTGGTTTCCAATATCAGAATATGGGGGTTTCCTAAGGAAACAATCAGAACAGATCTCAACTCCACATGAGAAACTTGCTCTTTGGAGCTGTGTCAATACCTCAGGTTAGGAGGATCCTTCAGGGCGCTGGCACCATGGCCCAATTCCAAGTTCTCCATGGACACAAACTTACATTATGATCCATCCTCAGGAGAGTCCATTTCAAATCAGCCCCGTCGGCTGCTCACCCAGAGCCAGCAGATCAAACCTGCCTTGTCACTAGGAGACAGTTGGAATGCGAGGTGGGCTGCCCAGGCATCCATCCTTAGAACCCTGCTCTGGAGAATTTCTTTATGGGACGTCTTGAATCCAACCAACCTGTCTTGACTGTCTCGCAGAATGAATCCTTGTGGTTTGAAGCATCACACAATCCCACTGTGAGAAAACCTCCATTTCCTCATGATGCCCCACACCTTCATAAATGGGCCATCATGGACAGAAACTCCATCCTAAGCCAAAGTCTGATCCGCACCCTGAATTCAGAAGCACGAGATCTCGATTCAGCACTTGAGAGTGTGCCTGCTGTGCCCTCGCCCCGAAACCTAAGCCTAACTTGTGTTCTCAGACTTCTGTCTTCACAATCCTGGCCACACCCCTCCAGTTTGGCAATTCTGGAGACACAATGCAGCACTCTGCTTGCCCTCCAGAAGAAAAATGTTGCCCTATAGGGCTAACCAGAAACGCCAAATGAGTAAAAACCTGCATGCCACTCGACCATACCCCAATTATACAATCTAGCCTGTGCACTAAAGCCCTGTCTGACACAGCCTGAAGGCAGACGTCCAGTCCAACACCCAGACAGCTGGCCGTACACTGAGCAAATCAAACCCAATCTCAATTGGGTTTGGGTCAATCTGAAGGATGGGAGGAGTCCTTTTAGTTTTGTTACCTCAGGTGTCCCATCAAAAGAGGTATTCCAAAGCAGAGCTCTGGGGAGGGATGAATGGACATCCCGAAGAATCCAATTGGGGTGAGGTCGAGAACCAAGCAGGTTGATCCTCATTTGGGGATTATGGAGATCCCCATAGAGCAACGTTTTTCTTCTGGAGGGCCAGCATAGGGCTGCATTTTGGTTCCAGAATTCCAAGTCTTGAGGATATGTTTGCCAGGAGTGTGAGGAAGGAAGTCTGAAAACACAAGGTAGCACGAGGTTTGGCCCCACTGTGCAGAGGCTGAATCGAGATCTCCTGCATCTGAGGTCAGGGCGAGTATCAGATGATGCCTCAAGCTGGAGTTTGTGTCCATGAAGGCCCCTTCCTGAAGGGGGTGCGTAATGAGGCCAGGGAGGTTTCCCTACGCTGGGAGTTGTGAGCTGCTCCAAACTTCAAAGTTTCCTTCTTCAGGACAGTCGAGTACTATTGGATGGTTACAGGATGCCCCATACAGAAAGACTCGAGAGCAGGGGCCTAAGCATGGATGCCGAGAAACGCCAACTCACCTTCCCATTGCCTGGTCGAGACAAGGCACGCTCAAACTGCGGGCTCTTGGGTGAGCTACCCAGAAGGCTGAGTTTAAATGGACTTTCCTGAGGATGAGTCATAATGTGGGTTGGTGGCCATGGAGACCTTGGAATGTGGCAGTAGCTAAGGGACTCTGCAGGATTCTCCAACCCGAAGGGTTTGACACAACTCCAACAAGGAAGCTTTCCATGCGGAGATGAGAGGTGTTCTGTCTGGTGCCTCAGGATAGCCCCATATGCTGGTCTTCGAACCCAGGCCTCTGAGGAGTGATACCTGGACACCAAAGCCAGAGTTCATAATAGGGCCTAGGGGCCTGTCTGGTTCAATCTTCTGTCTCTGCGGATATCAGTCTGTGTGTCTGCATGGAGGTAGTAGTTGCTCAGCTGGTGTATAATGCCCCTGTTTGTCCAGTGCGGCTTGCGGTAGTGGGATGTCCTTGGGGACCTTGAGGTTTCTACTATTTTGTAGAGTTGTGGCCAATGGAACGGGCAGTTTCTTAGGAGAGAGCAGGCACAGTTCTGTGGTGTGGCTCCAGAGACGCAGCCTGGAGGCGGTGTGGGCCACGGCTGTGCAGACAGATATCCAAAAACCCAAACTCAGCTCAGGTTTGGGGCCGAGGTAATGGCAGGACTAATCTACAGTCCGTGAGGGGAGCTCCTCTGGATATGAAAGAAGGGTGAGAGGGAGGCAGTCGCTCAGTCTTTTGTCTGTGGATATTTTGTCCACAATGGCCGTTTAGTGTAGGAGTTGCCTCATGGGTCGTAGAAGTCTCCCTCTCTGGTAGTTTGTCCAGCCCCAAGAGTTTGGGGTCATTCTGTGGGAAGGGAAGAGTCCTGTTTTCTTCTTCATGTGTCCCCCCAGTAGATGGATTCTGGAGCATAGCAGTGGGTACTGACAACTGGAATACTCGCTCTCTGGTTAAGCCTGGGGGCCTATGGATATGACAAGCCCCATATGCAGGATCTTGGTCCAGCCACTGAGAGGCGTTACTTTAATACGGGACTCACGCTACAGGTCACAATGCATGTCTGTGCCCTAGGCGGCCCTCAAGCACTGGCGGGGCCTTTCCGACAATGCAGGTTTTCCCACATTGAACGTTGGACAACATGCCAACCACAAGGTTTCTGGCCATGGGGAAGGAGGAATTCTAATTTCTGCATCACGTTCACCCCTGGGCAGTGATTGGAGATAAGGTCTAGGTTCTGAAGCCTGAAAACCGAGGTTGGGAAGAGATGACGAACTACAGCCATAGCGGGTCCCTTGTGTCCAGGTTGGAGCCAGCTGTCTAGGTGTCGTTTGGGATGTCTTGTCTCAGGCTGTGCCAGACAGGGCATTAGTATTCAGGGTAGGCTGTATAATTGCTTTACAGTCGAGTGGCATGCATTAGATAATCATTTGGGGTTTCTTATTAGCAGCATAGGGCAAAGTTTTTCTTCTGGAGGGCAGGCAGAGTGCTGCATTGTGGCTTCGGAATTCCCAAACTGGAGGGCTTGTGGGCCAGGAGAGTGAGGACGGAAGTCTGAGAACACAAGCTAGGCTTAGGTTTCGGGGAATGGAAAAGGCAGGCACACTCTGCAGAGCTGAATTGAGAACTCATGAGTCTGAAGTCAGGTCGAGGATCAGAGTTTGGCTCTGGTTGGAGTTTCTGTCCATGTTGGCCCCTTCATGAAGGGGGGGGCATTATGAGGCCATGGGGGTTTTCCCACTATTAGAGATGTGAGATGCTCCAAACCACAAGGATTCCTTCTGTGGGACAATTAAGATTTGTTGGATGGCTCCAGGACGTCTCATAAGGTATTTTTCCCGAACAGGGTTCTAAGTATGGATGCCTGGGCAGACAGCCTCAATTCCAATTGTCTCCTAGCAACAAGAAACGTTTGATCTGCTGGCTTGGGGTAGCATCAGAGGGGGCTGAGTTGGAATGGACTATCCTGAGGATGGTCTTAATGTTGGTTTTAGTCCATTGAGACCTTGGTATGGGGCAGTGGCACCAGGGCCCTGAAGGATTCTCCTAACCAGAGGTTATAACAAAGCTCCAATTAGCAAGTTTTCCATGGGGAGACGTGATTTGTTCTTATTGGTGCCTCAGGAAACCACCATTTGCTGGTATTGGAAATGAGGCCTCTGAGGAGAGATGCCTGGAGACCAAAGCAATGGATCTGATTAGGGCCTAGGGGCCTGTCCGGTTCAATATTCTTCTCTGGGGACATCTTTTGTCTGAGTGGAGGTAGTTGCTCAGCTGGTTTGAGATCACACCTGTTTGTCCTGGGCGGCCTACACTATTGGGATGGCCCCGGTAACTTTGGAGGTTTTTCCTAATTTGCAAGGTTGTGGCCAATGGAATGGGAAGAATTCTCTTGAAAGGGAAGCACAGTCCAGAGGTGTGGTTCCAGGGACCCAAGTGTGGAGCGTGTGTGGTCCAGGGCTATTTGGACAAAAGTCTGAAAACACAAACTCTACTTAGGATTGGGGACATAGGTATGGCACGCCCAATCTATAGACCGTGATAACACTTCGGGATATGAAAAAGGGTGAGTTTGAGGTGCTTGCTCAGGTTTTGTCTCTGGATTTGTGTCAACAATGTGGGTCGAATGTTGGCATGGCCTCATGGGTTGTGGACGGCTTTCCTTCTCTGAGGATTTGACCCAATCCCAAGAGTTTGGGTACATTCTGTGGGATGGGAGGTGTCCTTTCTGTTTTTTTATTTTATTTTATGTACCTCATGTGTGCCAATAAAAGAGGGATTCCCGAGCAGAGTCCTTGGTAGGGACACCTGGATAACCCCAGCTCTGTTTAAGTTTGGGGGCCTAGGGGCATGGCAAGTCCAATATGTGGGCTCCTGATTCAGACACTGAGAGGTCTTCCTTGAGGACAGGGCTCATGCTGAGGGTCACAATGCCTATTTGTGCCCAACAAGGCCCTCAAGCATGGGAAGGGCCTCATGGGCCACGCTGGATTCTCCTACACTGAACGTTGGAGAATATGCCAACCACAAGGTTTCCGGCCATGGCGAAGGAAGAGTTGTGATTTCTGCATCACGTTCACCCCTGGACAGTGATTGGAGTTTAGGTCTAGGTTCTGAAACCGAAAACCGAGGTTGGGAAGAGATGAAGACCTAAGGACCTGATGGGTACAATGAGCTCAGTGTGTGGCTAGCTGTTGAGCGTAGGTCTGGAGGTGTGGGATCATGCTGTGTCAGACAGGGCATTAGACCGGGTAGACTGTATATTTGGGGTGCAGTCGAGTGGCGTTCAGTTGATCCTCATTCGGGTTTCCAGGTAGCTCCATAAGGCAACGTTTTTCTTCTGGAGGGCAGGCAGAGTGCTGCATTGTGGCCCCAGTATTGCCAAATTGTAGGGCTTTTGGGCCAGGGGTGTGAGGACGGTAGTCTGAGAACACAAGCTAGGCTTAGTTTGGGGTGAGGGCACAGAAGGCACACTCTGCAGAGCTGAATCAAGATCTCATGCACCTGAAGCCAGGGCGAATATCAGACGTTTGCTCAGGTTGGAGTTCCTGTCCATGATGGCCCCTTTATAAAGTGGAGCGTCTCAAGAGGCCATGAAGATTTTCCCACAATGGGAGTTGTGAGATGCACCAGACTGCAAAGATTCCTTCTGTGGGACACTTGAGACCTGTTGGATGGCTCTAGGATTTCCATATGGAACGACTACAAGGTAGGGTTCTAAGGATGGATGCCTGGGCAGCCCGCCTCCCATTCTAGTTGTCTCCTAGCAACAAGGCAGGTTTGATCTGCAGGCTCTGGGGGAGAAACCAAGGGGGATGAGTTGACAAGGACTCTACCGAGGATAGATCATAATGTGGGTTTAAGTCCATGGAGAGCTTGGAATGGGGCGCTTGATCCGGGGCCCTGAAAGATTCTCCTAAACAGAGGTTTTTTATAGAGCTCCAAAGAGTACATTTCCTATGTGGAGACGAGATTTTTCTATGATTGCCTCAGTAATCCCCCATATGCTTGTGTGGTAACCAGGCCTCTGTGGAGAGATGCCTGGAAACAAAAGCAATGGATCTGATTAGGGCCTAAGTGCCTGTCCAGTTCAATCTTATTCTATGGGGATATCTGTCTCTGGGTCTGAGTGGAGGTAGTTTCCTAAATTGTGAAAGATCATCCCTGTTTGTCCTGGGCAGCCAACACTATTGGGATGGCCTCGGGGAGTTTGGAGGTTTCTCCTAATCTATAGGGTTGTGGCCAATGGAAATGGCAGAATTCCCCTGGAGAAGGAAGCCACAGTCCTCAGGTGTGGCTCCAGGGGCCCCAGCTTGGATGGTGTGTGGGCCAGGACTGTGGGGACAGAAGTCTGAAAACACAAACTCAGCTTAGGTTTGGGGATGTATGTATGAAGGCTCGATCTACAGACCGTGAGAATTTTCCGGGCTATGAACAAAGGGCGAGTATGTGGCGTTTGCTCAGGCTTTTGTCTCTGGATTTTGTGCCTACGGTGGCCGTGGAATGTCGGGGTGTCCTCAAGGGCAATGGACAATCTTTCTCTGGTGATTTGGCCTGATCGCAAGCGGTTGGGATCATTCTGTGCATGGGAAGAGTCCTTTCTGTATTTTTTTTTTTTTTTACCTCAGGTGTCCCACCAAAGAGGGATTCCAGAGCAGTGCCCTGAGTAGGGGTGACTAGACATCTCTAACTCTGGTTGAGATTGGGGGACTAGGGGCTTGGCAAGCCCCATATGTGGGCTGTTGTTCCAGTCACTAAGAGGCTGTACATGAGGATAGGGCTCACGCTGAGGGTCACAATGTGTGTTTGTGCAAATTGTAGCCCTCAGGGATAGGTGGGGCCTCATAGTCCATGCTGCTTTCTCCTACAATGAACGTTGGACAACATGCCAACCACAAGGTTTCTTGCCATGGCGAAGGAGAAGTTCTGATTCTTGTATCACGTTCACTCCTGAGCAGTGAGTGGAGATAAGGTCTAGGTTCTGAAGGTGAAAACTGAGGTTGGGTAGATATGATGGTCGAAAGCCATTGTGAGTTTGATATGCTCAGTGTACGGCCAGCTGTCTGGGTGTTGGACTGGAGGTCTGCCTTCAGGCTGTGTCAGACAGGGCTTTAGTGCACAGGCTAGATTGTATAATTGGGGTATGGTCGAGTGGCATGCAGGTTGATACTCATTTGGCGTTTCTGGTTAGCCCTATAGGGCAACATTTTTCTTCTGGAGGGCAGGCAGAGTGCTGCATTGTGTCTCCAGAATTGCCAAACTGGAGGGGTGTGGCCAGGATTGTGAAGACGGAAGTCTGAGAACACAAGTTAGGCTTAGGTTTCGGGGCGAGGGCACAGCAGGCACACTCTCAAGTGCTGAATCAAGATCTCGTGCTTCTGAATTCAGGGCGGGGATCAGACTTTGGCTTAGGATGGAGTTTCTGTCCATGATGGCCCATTTATGAAGGTGTGGGGCATCATGAGGAAATGGAGGTTTTCTCACAGTGGGATTGTGTGATGCTTCAAACCACAAGGATTCATTCGGCGAGACAGTCAAGAAAGGTTGGTTGGATTCAAGACGTCCCATAAAGAAATTCTCCAGAGTAGGGTTCTAAGGATGGATGCCTGGGCAGCCCACCTCGCATTCCAACTGTCTCCTAGTGACAAGGCAGGTTTGATCTGCTGGCTCTGGGTGAGCAGCCGAGGGGGCTGATTTGAAATGGACTCTCCTGAGGATGGATCATAATGTAAGTTTG
Organism: Mustela putorius furo; assembly: GCF_011764305.1. Taxonomy (NCBI): domain Eukaryota; kingdom Metazoa; phylum Chordata; class Mammalia; order Carnivora; family Mustelidae; genus Mustela; species Mustela putorius. The sequence goes on along the minus strand of NW_025422301.1, from coordinate 32,667 downwards.
TGTCCTTGGAGACCTTGGAATTGGGCCATGGTGCCAGCGCCCTGAAGGATCCTCCTAACCTGAGGTATTGACAGAGCTCCAAAGAGCAAGTTTCTCATGTGGAGATGAGATCTGTTCTGATTGTTTCCTTAGGAAACCCCCATATTCTGATATTGGAAACCAGGCCTCTGAGGAGAGATACCTAGAAACCAAAGCAATGGATCAGAAGTTGGCTCAGGTTGGAGTTTCTGTCCATGATGGCCCCTTTATAAAGGGGAGCATCTCATGAGGCCATGTAGGTTTTCCCACGATAGGAGTTGTGAGATGCTCCAATCTGCAAGGATTCCTTCTGCAGGACAGTCAAGACCTGTTGGAAGGCTCCCAGGACATCCCATATAGAACGGCGCCAGAGCAGGATTCCAACGATGGATGCCTAGGGAGTCTGCTCTGCATTCAAATTATCTCCTAGCGACAAGGCAGGTTTGATATTCTGGCTCTGGGGGAGTAATCAACGGGGCTGAGTTGAAATGTACTCTCCTGCCGAATGGTCATAATGAGGGTTTGTGTCCATGGAGACCTTGGAATAGGGCGGTGGCTCCGGTTACCTGAAGCTTTCTCCTAACTGGAGATTTTGCAGAGCTCCAAAGGATAAGTTTCCCATGTGGAGACAAGATTTGTTCTGATTGGTATCTCTGGAATCCCCCATATGCTGGTATTGGAAAACAGGCCTCTGAGGAGAGATGCTTAGAAACAAAAGAAATGGAACCAATTACGTTCTAGGGGGCTGTCCAGTTTAATACCTTTCTCTTGGGATATCTGTCTACGGGTGAATTGAGGTCGTTGCTCAGCTTGTGACAGATCACCCCTCTTTGTACTGGGCGGCCTACACTATTGGAATGGCCTCTGGGACTTTGGAGGTTTCTCCTAATCTGTAGGGTTGTGGCCAATGGAATGGGAAGAATTTCCTTGAAGAGGGCAGGCACAGTCCTGAGGTGTGTCTCCAGGGGCCTCAACCTGGAGGGTGTGTGGGACAGGGATGTCAGGATAGAAGTCTGAAAACACAAACTCGGCTTAGGTTTGGGGACGTAGGTATGGCAGGCCCGATCTACAGACTATGAGGAGAATTTTTTGGGCTATGACCTATGGGTGAGGCTTATGTCTCTGGATTTTGTGACAATAGTGGCCATGTAATGTCAGGCTGGCCTCATGGGCCATGGAGGAGTCTTTCTCTCTGGGGATGGCCTGATCCCAAGTGATTGGGGTCATTCTGTGGGTGGGAGGAATCCTTTCTGTGTTTACTTACCTCAAATGTCCCACCAAAGAGGGATTCCAGTGCAGAGCCCTGAGTAGGGGTGACTAGATATCTCTACCTCTGGTTAAGATTGGGTGACTTGAGGCATTGCAGGCCCCATATGCGGTCTCATGGTCCAGCCACTGAGAGGCTTTACTAGAGGACAGGGCTCAAACTGAGGGTCCCAATGTGTGTTTGTGCCCACCGCAACTCTTAAGCATGGGCAGGGCGTCAGAGACCCTACACTACCCTCAGGGGCCCTACTACTACTCCTGTAGGTCCTACAGGGGTCCTACACTGACCTTTGGATAAGGTGCCAACCACAAGACTCTGGCGAGAGTGAAGGAGGAGTTATGATTTCTGCATCACGTTCACCCATGGGAAATGAGTAGATATAAGGTCTAGGTTTCTGTAGCCTGAAAACCAGGTTGGAAAGAAATGGCAACCTAAGGCCATGGCGGTTCAGATGTTCTCAGTGTACGGCAAGCTGTCTGGGGGTCGGTTGGGAATTCAGGCCTCAGGTTGTGTCAGACAGGGCATTAGTGCACAGGCTAGTCTATATAATTGGTGTACAGTTGAGTGGCATGCAGGTTTATCCTCATTTGAGGTTTCTGGATAGACCCATAGGGCAACATTTTTCTTCTAGAGGGCAGGCAGAGTGCAGCACTGTGTCTTCGGAAATCCCAAAATGGAGGGCGTGTGGTCCAGGAGAGTGAGGACGGAAGTGTGAGAACACTAGCTATGCTTAGGTTTTGGGGTGAGGGCACAGCAGGTGCACTCTGAAGAGCTTAATCAAGATCTCGTGCAACTGAAGTCAAGGTTAAGATCAGTCTTTGGCTCAGGTTGGACTTTCTTTCCATGATCCGCCTTCATGAAGATTGGGGGCATCATGTGACCTTGGAAGCTTTCCATGATATGAGTTTTGAGGTGGTCTATGCACAAGGACTCCTGTGGGACAGTAGAGACCCCTGGATGGCTCAAGGATGTCCCATAAGGAAAGACGCAAAAGCAGGGTTCTAAGGGTTCTAAGGACCTCTAAGGAGAGATGCCTGGAAACCAAAGCAATAGATCCGATAGGTGCATATGGGCCTATTCATTCCTTTTTACTCTGGGGACATCAGTCCATGGGTCTGAGTGCCGGTAGGTGCTCAGATGGGCCCAGATTGCCCCTGTTTGTCCAGGGAAGCCACAAATATTGGGATAGCCTCAGGGACTTTGGAGGTTTATCCTATTAGACGGGTTGTGGCCATTGGAATGGGTACATACAATTCCCTTGGAGAGGGCAAGCCCAGTCTTAATGTTTGGCTCCAGGGGCCTGAGTCTGTACGGTGTGTAGGCCAGGGCTCTTTGGACAGTTGTCTGAAAACACAAACTCGGCTTATGTTTTGGGTCATAGGAATGGCAGGACTGATCTACAGACCATGAGGAGAACTCATCAAGATTTGAAAAAAGGGCGAGGATGAGGCTCTTGCTCAAGTTTTTGTCTCTGAATATCGTGTCACTCATGGTGGTGAAATTTCCGGGTGACTTCATGGGAAATGGACGAGTCTTACTATCTGGGGGTTTGGCCCCGTCCAAAGAGTTTGGGGTCATTCTGTGGGATGAAAGAAGTCCGTTGTTCTGTTGATGTTGATTTGTTTTGTTTGTTTTTCAACCTCAGGTGCCCCAATTAATGAGGGATTCCAGAGTAGAGCCCTGTGGAGGGGCGACTGGACAACCAGAAATCTGGTTAAAAATTGGGGCCTAGGGACATGTCAAGCCCATTATGACATCTAATGGTCCAGCCAATGAGAGGACATACTAGAGGACAGGACTTACGGTGAGGGTCACAATGCGTGTTTATGCCCTCCTCGCACTCAAGAATGGGCGGGGCCTCAGGGTGAATGCTGGTTTCTCCTACACTGAACGTTGGACAACATGCCAAACACAAGGTCTCTTGCCATGGGTAAGGAAGAGTTCTGATTTCTTCATCACAGTCACCCCTGGGCAGTGATTGGAGATAAGGTCTAGGTTCTGAAGCCTGAAAACTGAGGTAGGGAAGAGATGATGACCTAAGGCCATGGCGTGTCTGATGTGCTCAGTGTGCGGTCAGCTGTCTGGGTGTTGGTCACGAGGTCCGGGCTCAGGTTGTCAGACAGTGCATTAGTGCCCACGTTAGTCTATATATTTTGGGTGCATTCGAATGCCGTGTAGGTTCTTATCTGAAGAACTCTTCAGGATATGAAGAATTAGCGAGTCTGAGGCGCCTGCTCAGGCATTTGTCTCTGGATTTTGTATCAGCGATGGCCGTGGAATGTTGGGGAGGCCTCATGGGCCATGGACGAATCTTGCTCTCTGTGGATTTGTTCCGATCCCATTTGTTTTTCGTCAATCTGTGGGATGGGAGTACTCCTTTCAGGTTTGTTGCTCAGGTGTCCCACCAAAAGAGGAATTCCAAAGGAGATCCCTGGGGAAGAGTGAAGGGACAACCTGAAGTACGGTTAAAAACTGGGGCCTAGGGGGCTGGCAAGCCCAATATGCTGTCTTCCATCCAGCCACTGAGAGGCCTTACCTGAGGACTAGGCTCTGGCTGTGGGTCACAATGTGTGTTTGTGACCAATGTGGTCCGAAGGCATGGGCGGGGCCTCATGGGCCACACTGGTTTCAAGTACAATGAACCTTGGACAACATGCCAACCACAAGGTTTCTTGCCATGGGGAAAGAGTTCTAATTTCTGCATCATTTTAAAACCCGTGCCGTGATTGGGTATTAGGTCTAGCTTCTGTAGACTGAAAACCGAGGGTGAGAAGAGATGACGACCGAAGGCCATGGCGTGTCCGATGTGCTCAGTGTGCGGCCAGCTGTATGGGTGGGGCCAGGAGGTCCAGGCTCAGGCTGTGTCAGTAAGGGCATTAATGCCCAGGTCAGCCTATATATTTGGGGTACAGCCGAATGGCGTGCAGGTTGATCCTCATTTGGGGTTTCTGGGTAGCCCCAGAGGGCAATGTTTTTCTTCTGGAGGGCTGGCAGAGTGCTGCATTGAAGTTCTGGATTGCCAAACTGGAGGGCTTGTGGGCCAGTAGTCTGAGGACGGAAGTCTGAGAATCCAAGCTAGGCCTAGCTTTCTGGTTGAGGATATGGCAGGCACAATTTACAGACCTGAATCGAGATCTCGTGCATCTGAAGTCAGGACGATGATCAGAGGATCGCTCAGGTTGGACATTCTGTCCCTGATGGCCTCTACTTGAAGGGGGTGTGGATCACGAGGCCATGGGTTTTTTCCCAAGATGGGAGTTGTGAGAAGCTCCAAACTGCAAAGATTCTTCTGCAGGACAATTGAGACCTTTTGGTTGGCTCCAGGACAATGATTCCGAGCAGGGATCTAAGGATGCATGGCTGGGTAGCCCACCTGGCATTCCAATTGTCTCCAAGCAACAAGACAGGTTAGATCTGCTGGATATGGGGGAGCAACCGAGGAGGCTGAGTTGAAATGGACTCTACCGTGGATGTGTCCTAATATGATTTTGTGTCTATGGAGACCTTGGAATGAAGCGGTGGCACTGGGGCCCTGAAGTGTTCTCCTAAAGAGAGGCTTTCACAGAGCTCCATCGTGTAAGTTTCCCGTGTGTAGATGACATTTGTACTGATGGGTTAGTCAAGAAACAGCCATATGCTGTTATTGAAATCCAAGTTTTGAGGAGAGATACCTGGAAACCAAAGCAATGGATCCGATAGGTGCCTGGGGGCCTGTTCGTTCCTTTTTACCTCTGGGGACATCAGTCTACAGGTCTGAGTGCCGGTAGGTGCTCAGATGGGCCCAGATTGCCCCTGTTTGACCTGGGAAGCCACAAATATTGGGTTGGCATCAGGGACTTTGGAGGTTTATCCTCTTAGTAGGGTTGTGACCATTGGTTCGGCATATAATATTCCCTTGGAGAGGGCAAGCACAGTCGTCAGCTTTGGCTCCAGGGGCCTGAGCCTGTAGGGTGTGTAGGCCAGGGCTGTTTGGACAGATGTCTGAAAACACAAACTCGACTTACGTTTCGGGTCATAGGTATGGCAGGACTGATCTATAAACCATGAGGAGAACTCTTCGGGATATGAAAAAAGGGCAAGTGTGAGGCTCTTGCTCAAGTTTTTGTCTCTGGATATCGTGTCATTCAGAGTCGTGAAATTTCCGGGTGACTTCATGGGAAATGGACGAGTCTTACTCTCTGGGGGTTTGGCCCCGTCCAAAGAGTTTGGGGTCATTCTGTGGGATAGAAGAAGTCCGTTGTTCTGTTGTTCTTGATTTGTTTTGTTTTGTTTTTCAACCTCAGGGGGCGCACCAAATGAGGGATTCCAGAGTAGAGCCCTGGGGAGGGGCGACTGGACAACCAGAAATCTGGTTAAAAATTGGGGCCTAGGGACATGTCAAGCCCATTATGACATCTAATGGTCCAGCCACTGAGAGGATGTACTAGAGAACAGGAGTCACGATGAGGGTCACAATGCGTGTTTATAGCCTCGTCGCACTCAAGAATGGGCGGGGCCTCAGGGTGAATACTGGTTTCTCCTACACTGAACGTTGGACAACATGCCAACCACAAGGTTTATTGCCACGGGTAAGGAAGAGTTCTGATTTCTTCATCACAGTCACCCCTGGGCAGTGGTTGGAGATAAGGTCTAGGTTCTGAAGCCTGAAAACTGAGGTAGGGAAGAGATGATGACCTAAGGCCATGGCGGGTCTGATGTGCTCAGTGTGCAGTCAGCTGTCTGGGTGTTGGTCACGAGGTCCGGGCTCAGGTTGTCAGACAGTGTATTAGCGCCCAGGTTAGACTATATATTTTGGGTGCATTCGAGTGCCGTGTAGATTCTTATCTGAAGAACTCTTCAGGATATGAAGAATGAGCGTGTCTGAGGCGCGTGCTCAGGCTTTTGTCTCTGGATTTTGTATCAGCGATGGCCGTGGAATGTTGGGGAGGCCTCATGGGCCATTGACGAATCATGCTCTCTGTGGACTTGGCCCGATACCAATTGTTTTTTGTCAATCTGTGGGATTGGAGGTCTCCTTTCAGGTTTGTTACCTCAGGTGTCCCACCAAAAGAGGAATTCCAAAGCAGAGCCCTGGGGAAGAGTGAAGGGACAACCCGAACTATGGATAAATATTGGGGCCTATGGGCATGGCAAGCCCAATATGCTGTCTCTCCATCCAGCCACTGAGAGGCCTTATTGAGGACTGGGCTCATGCTGAGGGTCACAATGTGTGTTTGTGTCCAATGTGGCCCGCAAGCATGGGCGGGGCCTCATGGGCCACACTGGTTTCAACTACACTGAACCTTGGACAACATGCCAACCACAAGGTTTCTTCCCTGGGGAAAGGGTTCTGATTTCTGCATCATTTTCAAACCCGGGCCGTGATTGGAGATAAGGTCTACGTTCTGAAGCCTGAAAACCGAGGTTGAGAAGAGATGACGACCTAAGGCCATGGCGGGTCCGATGTGCTCAGTGTGCGGCCAGCTGTCTGGGTGGGGCCAGGAGGTCCAGGCTCAGGCTGTGTCAGAAAGGGCATTAGTGCCCAGGTCAGCCTATATATTTGGGGTACAGCCTAATGCCGTGCAGGTTGATCCTCATTGGGGTTTTCTGGGTAGCCCCAGAGGGCAATGTTTTCCTTCTGGAGGGCAGGCAGAGTGCTGCATTGTAGTTCTGGACTGCCAAACTGGAGGGCTTGTGGGCCAGTAGTCTGAGGACGGAAGTCTGAGAACCCAAGCTAGGCCTAGGTTTCTGGGTGAGGATGGCATGCACAATATATAGACCTGAATTGAGATTTCGTGCATCTGAAGTGAGGGCGAGGATCAGAGGATCGCTCAGGTTGGACATTCTGTCCCTGATGGCCCCTACTTGAAGGGGTTTGGATCACGAGCCATGGGGGTTTTCCCAGGATGGTAGTTCTGAGAAACTCCCAACTGCAAAGATTCTACTGCAGGACAATTAAGACCTGTTGGTTGGATCCAGGACAATGATTCCGAGCAGGGTTCTAAGGATGGATGGCTGGGTAGCCCACCTGGCATTCCAATTGTCTCCAAGCAACAACAGGTTAGATCTGCTGGATATGGCGGAGCTACCGAGGAGGCTGAGTTGAAATGTACTCTCCCGTGGATTTGTCCTAATATGATTTTGTGTCTATGGAGGCCTTGGTATGAAGCGGTGGCCCTGCCGCACTGAAGGGTTCTCCTAAAGAGAGGCTTTCACACAGCTCCATCGTGCAAGTTTCCCAAGTGTAGATGATATTTGTTCTGATGGGTGAGTCAAGAAACAGTCATATGCTGTTATTGAAATCCCGGCCTCTGAGGAGAGATGCCTGGAAACCAAAGCAAAGGATCTGATAGGTCCCTACGTACCTGTTCGTTCCTTTTTACCTCTGGGGACATCAGTCTGCGGGTCAGAGTGTCGGCAGGTGCTCACATGGGCCCAGATTGACCCTGTTTGTCCTGGGAAGCCACAAATAATGGGATGGCCTCAGGGACTTTGGAGGTTTATCCTCTTAGTAAGGTTGAGGCCATTGGAATGGGCACATACAATTCCCTTGGAGAGGGCAAGCACAGTCGTCAGGTTTGGCTCCAGGTGCCTGAACCTGTAGGGTGTGTAGGCCAGGGCTGTTTGGACAGTTGTCTGAAAACACCAACTCGGCTTATGATTCGGGTCATAGGTATGGCAGGACTGATCTACAGACCATGAGGAGAACTCTTCGGGATATGAAAAAAGGGCGAGTGTGAGGCTCTTGCTCAAGTTTTTGTCGCTGGATATGGTGTCACTCAGGGTCGTGAAATTTCCGGGTGACTTCAAGGGAAATGGATGAGTCTTGCTCTCTTGAGCTTTGGCCCCGTCCAAGAGTTTGGGGTCATTCTGTGGGATGGAAGAAGTCCGTTGTTCTGTTGTTGTTGATTTGTTTTGTTTTGTTTTTCAACCTCAGGTGTCCCACCAAATGAGGGATTCCAGAGTAGAGCCTGTCGATTGGCGACTGGACAACTAAAAATATGTTTAAATTGGGGCCTAGGGAAATGTCAAGCCCATTATGACATCTAATGTTCCAGCCACTGAGAGGACGTACTAGAGGACAGGACTCACGCTGAGGGTCACAATGCGTGTTTATGCCCTCGTCGCACTCAAGAATGTGCGGGGCCTCAGGTTGAATGCTGCTTTCTCCTAAACTGAACGTCGGACAACATGCCAACCACAAGGTTTCTTGCCATGGGTAAGGAAGAGTTCTGATTTCTGCATCACAGTCACCCCTGGGCAGTGATTGGAGATAAGGTCTAGGTTTTGAAGACTGAAAACTGAGGTACGTAAGAGATGATGACCTAAGGCCATGGCGGGTCTGATGTGCTCAGTGTGCGGTCAGCTGTCTTGGTGTTGGTCACGACGTCCGGGCTCAGGTTGTCAGACAGTGCATTAGTGCGCAGGTTAGACGATATATTTTGGGTTCCTTCGAGTGCCCTGTAGGTTCTTATCTGAAGAACTCTACAGGATATGAAGAATGAGCTAGTCGGAGGCGCGTGCTCAGGCTTTTGTCTCTGGATTTTGTATCAGCGATGCCCGTGGACAGTTTGGGAGGCATCATGGTCCATGCACGAATCTTGCTCTCTGTGGATTTGGCCCGATCCCAATTGTTTTTCGTCAATCTGATGGATGGGAGGACTCCTTTCAGGTTTGTTACCTCAGGTGTCCCACCAAAAGAGGAATTCCAAAGCAGAGCCCTGGGGAAGAGTGAAGGGACAACCCGAACTATGGTTAAAAATTGGGGCTTAGGGGCATGGCAAGCCCAATATGCTGTCTCTCCATCCAGCCACTGAGAGGCCTTACCTGAGGACTGGGCTCAGGCTGAGGGTCACAAAGTTTGTTTGTGACCAATGTGTCCCGCAAGCATGGGCGGGGACTCATGGGCCACACGGGTTTCAACTACACTGAACCTTGGACAACATGCCAACCACAAGGCTTCTTGCCCTGGGGAAAGAGTTCTGATTTCTGCATCATTTTCAAACCCGGGCCGTGATTGGAGATAAGGTCTCGGTTCTGAAGCCTGAAAACCGTGGTTGAGAAGAGATGACGACCTAAGGCCATGGTGGGTCCGATGTGCTCAGTGTGCGGCAGCTGTCTGGGTGGGTCCAGGAGGGATAAGCTCAGGCTGTGTCAGAAAGGGCATTAGTGCTCAGGTCAGCCTATATATTTGGGGTAGAGCCGAATGGCGTGCAGGTTGATCCTCATTTGGGGTTTCTGGGTAGACCCTGAGGGCAATTTTTTTCTTCTGGAGGGCAGGCAGAGTGCTGCATTGTAGTTCTGGATTGCCAAACTGGAGGGCTTGTGGGCCAGTAGTCTGAGGATGGAAGTCTGAGAACCCAAGCTAGGCCTAGGTTTCTGGGTGAGGATATGGCAGGCACAATCTACAGACCTGAATCGAGATCTCGTGCATCTGAAGTCATGGCGAGGATCAGACGATCGCTCAGGTTGGACATTCTGTCGCCGGTGGCCCCTTCTTGAAGGGGGGGTGGATCACGAGGCCATGGGGGTTTTCCCACGATTGGAGTTGTGAGAAGCTCCCAACTGCAAGGATTCTTCTGCAGGACAATTGAGGCCTGTTGTTTGGATGCAGGACAACGATCCGAGCAGGGTTCTAAAGATGGATGGCAGGGTATCCCACCTCGAATTCCAATTGTCGCCAAGCAACAAGACGGGTTAGATCTGCTGGATCTGGGAGAGCAACCAAGGAGGCTGAGTTGAAATGGACTCTCCCGTGGATGTGTCCTAATATGATTTTGTGTCAATGGAGACCTTGGAATGAAGTGGTGGCACTGGGGCCCTGAAGGGTTCTCCTAAAGAGAGGCTTTCACAAAGCTCCATCGTGCAAGTTTCCCAAGTGTAGATGAGATTTGTTCTGATGGGTGAGTCAAGAAACAGCCATATGCTGTTATTGAAATCCAGGCCTCTGAGGAGAGATGCCTGGAAACCAAAAGCAATGGATCCGATAGGTGCCTACGGGCCTGTTCGTTCCTTTTTAACTCTGGGGACATCAGTCTCGGAGTCTGAGGGCCGGGTAGGTGCTCAGATGGGCCCAGATTGCCCCTCTTTGTCATTGGAATGCACAAATATTGGGATGGCCTCAGGGACTTTGGAGGTTTATCCTATTAGTAGGGTTGTGGCCTTTGGAATGGGCACATACAATTCCCTTGGAGTGGGCAAGCACAGTCGTCAGGTTTGGCTCCAGGGGCCTGAGCCTGTAGGGTGTGTGTGCCAGGGCTGTTTGGACAGTTGTCTGAAAACACAAACTCGGCTTATGTTTCTGGTAATAGGTATGGCAGGACTGATCTACAGACCGTGAGGAGAACTCTTCGGGATATGAAAAAAGGGCGAGTGTGAGTCTCTTGCTCAAGTTTTTGTCCCTGGATATCGTGTCACTCATGTTCGTGAAATTTCCGGGTGACTTCATGGTAAATGGTCGAGTCTTACTCTCTGGGGGTTTGGCCCCGTCCAAAGAGTGTGGGGTCATTCTGTGGGATGGAAGAAGTCCATTGTTCTGTTGTTGTTGATTTGTTTTGTTTTGTTTTTCAACATCAGGTGTCCCACCAAATGAGGGATTCCAGAGTAGGGCCCTGGGGAGCGGCGACTGGACAACCAGAAATCTGGTTAAAAAATGGGGCCTAGGGACATATCAAGCCCATTAAGACATCTAATGGTCCAGGGACTGAGAGGACGTACTAGAGGACAGGACTCACTCTGAGGGTCACAATGCGTGTTTGTGCCCTCGTCGCACTCAGAATTGGCGGGGCCTCAGGGTGAATGCTGGTTTCTCCTACACTGAACGTTGGACCTCATGCCAACCACAAGATTTCTTGCCATGGGTAAGGAAGAGTTCTGATTTCTGCATCACAGTGACCCGTGGGCAGTGATTGGAGATAAGGTCTAGGTTCTGATGCCTGAAAACTGAGGTAGGGAAGAGATGATGACCTAAGGCCATGGCGGGTCTGATGGGCTCAGTGTGCGTTCAGCTGTCTGGGTGTTGGTCACGAGGTCCGGGCTCAGGTTGTCAGACAGTGCATTAGTGCTCAGGTAAGACTATTTATTTTGGGTGCATTCGAATGCCGTGTAGGGTCTTATCTGAAGAACTCTTCAGGATATGAAGAATGAGCAAGTCTGAAGCGCGTGCTCAGGCTTTTGTCTCTGGATTTTGTATCAGCGATTGCCGTGGAATGTTGGGGACACCTCATGGGCCATGGACGAATCTTGCTCTCTGTGGATTTGGCCCGATCCCAATTGTTTTTCGTCAATCTGTTGGATGGGAGGACTCCTCTCAGGTTTGTTACCTCAGGTATCAGACCAAAAAAAAGGGAATTCCAAAGCAGAGCCCTGGGGAAGAGTGAAGGGACAACCCGAACTACGGTTAAAATTTTGGGGCCTAGGGGCATGGCAAGCCCAAAATGCTGTCTCTCCATCCAGCCACTGAGAGGCCTTACCTGAGGACTGGGCTCAGGCTGAGCGTCACAATGTGTGTTTGTGACCAATGTGGACCGCAAGCATGGGGGGGCCTCATGGGCCACACTGGTTTCAACTACACTGAAACGTGGAAAACATGCGAACCACAAGGTTTCTTGCCATGGGGAAAGAGTTCTGATTTCTGCATCATTTTCAAACCCGGGCCGTGATTGGAGATAAGGTCTAGGTTCTGAAGCCTGAAAACCGAGGTTGAGAAGAGATGACGACCTAAGGCCATGGCGGGTCCAATGTGCTCAGTGTGCGGACAGCTGTCTGGGTGGGGCCAGGAGGTCCAGGCTCAGGCTGTGACAGAAAGGGCATTAGTGCCCAGGTCAGCCTATATAAGTGGGGTACAGCCGAATTGAGTTCAGGTTGATCCTCATTTGAGGTTTCTGGGTAGCACGAGAGGGCAATGATTTTCTTCTGGACGGCAGGCAGAGTGCTGCATTGTAGTTCTGGATTGCCAAACTGGAGGGCTTCTGGACCGGTAGTCTGAGGAAGGAAGTGTGAGAACCCAAGCTAGGCCTAGGTTTCTGGGTGAGGATATGGCAGGCACAATCTACAGACCTGAATTGAGATTTCGTGCATCTGAAGTCAGGGCGAGGATCAGACGATCGCTCAGGTTGGACATTCTGTCTCTGGTGGCCCATACTTGAAGGGGGGGAGTGGATCACGAGGCCATGGGTGTTTTTTCCCACGATGGGAGTTATGAGAAGCTCCAAACTGCAAAGATTCTTCTACAGGACAATTGAGACCTGTTGGTTGGCTCAAGGACGATTGCGACCAGGGTTCTAAGGATGGATGGCAGGGTAGCCCACCTCGCATTCCAATTGTCTCCAAGCAACAAGACGGGTTAGATCTGCTGGATCTGGGGGAACAACCAAGGAGGCTGAGTTGAAAGGACTCTCCCGTGGATGTGTCCTAATATGATTTCGTGTCTATGGAGAGCTTGGAATGAAGTGGTGGCCCTGGGGCCCTGAAGGGTTCTCCTAAAGAGAGGCTTTCACACAGCTCCATCGTGCAAGTTTCCCATGTGTAGATGAGATTTGTTCTGATGGGTGAGTCAAGAAACAGCCATATGCTGTTATTGAAATACAGGCCTCTGAGGAGAGATGCCTGGAAACCATAGCAATGGATCCGATAGGTGCCTAGGGGCCTGTACGTTCCTTTTTACCTCTGGGGACATCAGTCTACGGGTCTGAGTGCAGGTAGGTGCTCAGATGGGCCCAGTATGCCCCTGTTTGTCCTGGGAAGCCACAAATATTGGGATGGCCTCTGGGACTTTGGAGGTTTATCCTATTAGTAGGGTTGTGGCCATTGGAATGGGCACATACAATTCCCTTGGAGAGGGCAAGCACAGTCGTCAGGTTTGGCTCCAGGGGCCTGAGACTGTAGGGTGTGTAGGCCAGGGCTGTTTGGACAGTTGTCTGAAAACACAAACTCGGGTATGTTTCGGGTCATAGGTATGGCAAGACTGAACTACAGACCATGAGGAGAACTCTTCGGGATATGAAAAAAGGGCGAGTGTGAGGCTCTTGCTCACGTTTTTGTCTCTGGATATCGTGTCACTCATGGTCGTGAAATTTCCGGGTGACTTCATGGGAAATGGACGAGTCTTATACTCTGGGCGTTGGCCCCGTCCAAAGAGTTTGGGGTCATCCTGTGGGATGGAAGAAGTCCGTTGTTCTGTTGTTGATTTGTTTTGTTTTGTTTTTCAACCTCAGGTGTCCCACCAAATGAGGGATTCCAGAGTAGAGCCCTGGGGAGGGGCGACTGCACAACCAGAAATCTGGCGATAAATTGGGGCGTAGGGACATGTCAAGCCCATTATGACATCTAATGTTCCAGCCACTGAGAGGACGTACTAGAGGACAGGACTCACGCTGAGGGTCACAATGCGTGTTTATGCCCTCGTCGCACTCAAGAATGTGCGGGGCCTCAGGTTGAATGCTGCTTTCTCCTAAACTGAACGTCGGACAACATGCCAACCACAAGGTTTCTTGCCATGGGTAAGGAAGAGTTCTGATTTCTGCATCACAGTCACCCCTGGGCAGTGATTGGAGATAAGGTCTAGGTTTTGAAGACTGAAAACTGAGGTACGTAAGAGATGATGACCTAAGGCCATGGCGGGTCTGATGTGCTCAGTGTGCGGTCAGCTGTCTGGGTGTTGGTCACGACGTCCGGGCTCAGGTTGTCAGACAGTGCATTAGTGCGCAGGTTAGACGATATATTTTGGGTTCCTTCGAGTGCCCTGTAGGTTCTTATCTGAAGAACTCTACAGGATATGAAGAATGAGCTAGTCGGAGGCGCGTGCTCAGGCTTTTGTCTCTGGATTTTGTATCAGCGATGCCCGTGGACAGTTTGGGAGGCATCATGGTCCATGCACGAATCTTGCTCTCTGTGGATTTGGCCCGATCCCAATTGTTTTTCGTCAATCTGATGGATGGCAGGACTCCTTTCAGGTTTGTTACCTCAGGTGTCCCACCAAAAGAGGAATTCCAAAGCAGAGCCCTGGGGAAGAGTGAAGGGACAACCCGAACTATGGTTAAAAATTGGGGCTTAGGGGCATGGCAAGCCCAATATGCTGTCTCTCCATCCAGCCACTGAGAGGCCTTACCTGAGGACTGGGCTCAGGCTGAGGGTCACAAAGTTTGTTTGTGACCAATGTGTCCCGCAAGCATGGGCGGGGACTCATGGGCCACACGGGTTTCAACTACACTGAACCTTGGACAACATGCCAACCACAAGGCTTCTTGCCCTGGGGAAAGAGTTCTGATTTCTGCATCATTTTCAAACCCGGGCCGTGATTGGAGATAAGGTCTCGGTTCTGAAGCCTGAAAACCGTGGTTGAGAAGAGATGACGACCTAAGGCCATGGTGGGTCCGATGTGCTCAGTGTGCGGCCAGCTGTCTGGGTGGGTCCAGGAGGGATAAGCTCAGGCTGTGTCAGAAAGGGCATTAGTGCTCAGGTCAGCCTATATATTTGGGGTAGAGCCGAATGGCGTGCAGGTTGATCCTCATTTGGGGTTTCTGGGCAGACCCAGAGGGCAATATTTTTCTTCTGGAGGGCAGGCAGAGTGCTGCATTGTAGTTCTGGATTGCCAAACTGGAGGGCTTGTGGGCCAGTAGTCTGAGGACGGAAGTCTGAGAACCCAAGCTAGGCCTAGGTTTCTGGGTGAGGATATGGCAGGCACAATCTACAGACCTGAATCGAGATCTCGTGCATCTGAAGTCATGGCGAGGATCAGACGATCGCTCAGGTTGGACATTCTGTCGCCGGTGGCCCCTTCTTGAAGGGGGGGGTGGATCACGAGGCCATGGGGGTTTTCCCACGATTGGAGTTGTGAGAAGCTCCCAACTGCAAAGATTCTTCTGCAGGACAATTGAGGCCTGTTGTTTGGATGCAGGACAACGATCCGAGCAGGGTTCTAAAGATGGATGGCAGGGTATCCCACCTCGAATTCCAATTGTCGCCAAGCAACAAGACGGGTTAGATCTGCTGGATCTGGGAGAGCAACCAAGGAGGCTGAGTTGAAATGGACTCTCCCGTGGATGTGTCCTAATATGATTTTGTGTCAATGGAGACCTTGGAATGAAGTGGTGGCACTGGGGCCCTGAAGGGTTCTCCTAAAGAGAGGCTTTCACAAAGCTCCATCGTGCAAGTTTCCCCAAGTGTAGATGAGATTTGTTCTGATGGGTGAGTCAAGAAACAGCCATATGCTGTTATTGAAATCCAGGCCTCTGAGGAGAGATGCCTGGAAACCAAAGCAATGGATCCGATAGGTGCCTACGGGCCTGTTCGTTCCTTTTTAACTCTGGGGACATCAGTCTCGGAGTCTGAGGGCCGGTAGGTGCTCAGATGGGCCCAGATTGCCCCTCTTTGTCATTGGAATGCACAAATATTGGGATGGCCTCAGGGACTTTGGAGGTTTATCCTATTAGTAGGGTTGTGGCCTTTGGAATGGGCACATACAATTCCCTTGGAGTGGGCAAGCACAGTCGTCAGGTTTGGCTCCAGGGGCCTGAGCCTGTAGGGTGTGTGTGCCAGGGCTGTTTGGACAGTTGTCTGAAAACACAAACTCGGCTTATGTTTCTGGTAATAGGTATGGCAGGACTGATCTACAGACCATGAGGAGAACTCTTCGGGATATGAAAAAAGGGCGAGTGTGAGTCTCTTGCTCAAGTTTTTGTCTCTGGATATCGTGTCACTCATGGTCGTTATAATTTCCGGGTGACTTCATGGTAAATGGACGAGTCTTACTCTCTGGGGGTTTGGCCCCGTCCAAAGAGTGTGGGGTCATTCTGTGGGATGGAAGAAGTCCATTGTTCTGTTGTTGTTGATTTGTTTTGTTTTGTTTTTCAACATCAGGTGTCCCACCAAATGAGGGATTCCAGAGTAGGGCCCTGGGGAGCGGCGACTGGACAACCAGAAATCTGGTTAAAAAATGGGGCCTAGGGACATATCAAGCCCATTAAGACATCTAATGGTCCAGGGACTGAGAGGACGTACTAGAGGACAGGACTCACTCTGAGGGTCACAATGCGTGTTTGTGCCCTCGTCGCACTCAGAATTGGCGGGGCCTCAGGGTGAATGCTGGTTTCTCCTACACTGAACGTTGGACCTCATGCCAACCACAAGATTTCTTGCCATGGGTAAGGAAGAGTTCTGATTTCTGCATCACAGTGACCCGTGGGCAGTGATTGGAGATAAGGTCTAGGTTCTGATGCCTGAAAACTGAGGTAGGGAAGAGATGATGACCTAAGGCCATGGCGGGTCTGATGGGCTCAGTGTGCGTTCAGCTGTCTGGGTGTTGGTCACGAGGTCCGGGCTCAGGTTGTCAGACAGTGCATTAGTGCTCAGGTAAGACTATTTATTTTGGGTGCATTCGAATGCCGTGTAGGGTCTTATCTGAAGAACTCTTCAGGATATGAAGAATGAGCGAGTCTGAAGCGCGTGCTCAGGCTTTTGTCTCTGGATTTTGTATCAGCGATTGCCGTGGAATGTTGGGGACACCTCATGGGCCATGGACGAATCTTGCTCTCTGTGGATTTGGCCCGATCCCAATTGTTTTTCGTCAATCTGTTGGATGGGAGGACTCCTCTCAGGTTTGTTACCTCAGGTATCAGACCAAAAAAGGAATTCCAAAGCAGAGCCCTGGGGAAGAGTGAAGGGACAACCCGAACTACGGTTAAAATTTGGGGCCTAGGGGCATGGCAAGCCCAAAATGCTGTCTCTCCATCCAGCCACTGAGAGGCCTTACCTGAGGACTGGGCTCAGGCTGAGCGTCACAATGTGTGTTTGTGACCAATGTGGACCGCAAGCATGGGGGGGCCTCATGGGCCACACTGGTTTCAACTACACTGAAACGTGGAAAACATGCGAACCACAAGGTTTCTTGCCATGGGGAAAGAGTTCTGATTTCTGCATCATTTTCAAACCCGGGCCGTGATTGGAGATAAGGTCTAGGTTCTGAAGCCTGAAAACCGAGGTTGAGAAGAGATGACGACCTAAGGCCATGGCGGGTCCAATGTGCTCAGTGTGCGGACAGCTGTCTGGGTGGGGCCAGGAGGTCCAGGCTCAGGCTGTGACAGAAAGGGCATTAGTGCCCAGGTCAGCCTATATAAGTGGGGTACAGCCGAATTGAGTTCAGGTTGATCCTCATTTGAGGTTTCTGGGTAGCACGAGAGGGCAATGATTTTTCTTCTGGACGGCAGGCAGAGTGCTGCATTGTAGTTCTGGATTGCCAAACTGGAGGGCTTCTGGACCGGTAGTCTGAGGAAGGAAGTGTGAGAACCCAAGCTAGGCCTAGGTTTCTGGGTGAGGATATGGCAGGCACAATCTACAGACCTGAATTGAGATTTCGTGCATCTGAAGTCAGGGCGAGGATCAGACGATCGCTCAGGTTGGACATTCTGTCTCTGGTGGCCCATACTTGAAGGGGGGAGTGGATCACGAGGCCATGGGTGTTTTC
Source organism: Mustela putorius furo (assembly GCF_011764305.1). Taxonomy (NCBI): domain Eukaryota; kingdom Metazoa; phylum Chordata; class Mammalia; order Carnivora; family Mustelidae; genus Mustela; species Mustela putorius. The sequence goes on along the minus strand of NW_025422301.1, from coordinate 14,941 downwards.
CCACGATGGGAGTTATGAGAAGCTCCAAACTGCAAAGATTCTTCTGCAGGACAATTGAGACCTGTTGGTTGGCTCCAGGACGATTGCGACCAGGGTTCTAAGGATGGATGGCAGGGTAGCCCACCTCGCATTCCAATTGTCTCCAAGCAACAAGACGGGTTAGATCTGCTGGATCTGGGGGAACAACCAAGGAGGCTGAGTTGAAAGGACTCTCCTGTGGATGTGTCCTAATATGATTTCGTGTCTATGGAGAGCTTGGAATGAAGTGGTGGCCCTGGGGCCCTGAAGGGTTCTCCTAAAGAGAGGCTTTCACACAGCTCCATAGTGCAAGTTTCCCATGTGTAGATGAGATTTGTTCTGATGGGTGAGTCAAGAAACAGCCATATGCTGTTATTGAAATACAGGCCTCTGAGGAGAGATGCCTGGAAACCACAGCAATGGATCCGATAGGTGCCTAGGGGCCTGTACGTTCCTTTTTACCTCTGTGGACATCAGTCTACGGGTCTGAGTGCAGGTAGGTGCTCAGATGGGCCCAGTATGCCCCTGTTTGTCCTGGGAAGCCACAAATATTGGGATGGCCTCTGGGACTTTGGAGGTTTATCCTATTAGTAGGGTTGTGGCCATTGGAATGGGCACATACAATTCCCTTGGAGATGGCAAGCACAGTCGTCAGGTTTGGCTCCAGAGGCCTGAGACTGTAGGGTGTGTAGGCCAGGGCTGTTTGGACAGTTGTCTGAAAACACAAACTCGGGTATGTTTCGGGTCATAGGTATGGCAAGACTGAACTACAGACCATGAGGAGAACTCTTCGGGATATGAAAAAAGGGCGAGTGTGAGGCTCTTGCTCACGTTTTTGTCTCTGGATATCGTGTCACTCATGGTCGTGAAATTTCCGGGTGACTTCATGGGAAATGGACGAGTCTTACACTCTGGGCGTTGGCCCCGTCCAAAGAGTTTGGGGTCATCCTGTGGGATGGAAGGAGTCCGTTGTTCTGTTGTTGATTTGTTTTGTTTTTTTTTTTTCAACCCAGATGTCCCACCCAATGAGGGATTCCAGAGTAGAGCCCTGGGGAGGGGCGACTGCACAACCAGAAATCTGGCGATAAATTGGGGCGTAGGGACATGTCAAGCTTATTATGACATCTAATGGTCCAGCCACTGAGAGGATGTACTAGAGGACAGGACTCACGCTGAGGGTCACAATGTGTGTTTGTGACCAATGTGGCCTGCAAGCATGGGCGGGGCCTCATGGGCCAAACTGGTTTCATCTAAACTGAACCTTGGACAACATGCCAACCACAAGGTTTCTTGCCATGGGGAAAGAGTTCTGATTTCTGCATCATTTTCAAACCGGGGCCATGATTGGAGATAAGGTCTAGGTTCTGAAGCCTGAAAACCGAGGTTGAGAAGAGATGACGACCTAAGGCCATCGCGGGTCCGATGTGCTCAGTGTGCGGCCAGCTGTCTGGGTGGGGCCAGAAGGTCACGTCTCAGGCTGTGTCAGAAAGGGCATTCGTGCCCAGGTCAGCGTATATATTTGGGGTAGACCCGAATGCCGTGCTGATTGATCCTCATTGGGGGTTTCTGGGTAGCCCCAGAGAGCAATGTTTTTCTTCTGGAGGGCAGGCAGAGTGCTGCATTGTAGTTCTGGATTGCCAAACTGGAGGGCTTGTGGGCCAGTAGTCTGAGGACGGAAGTCTGAGAACCCAAGCTAGGCCAAGATTTCTGGGTGAGACCTGAATCGAGATCTCGTGCATCTGAACTGAGGGCAAGATTCAGAGGATCGCTCAGGTTGCACATTCTGTCACTGATGTCCCCTTCTTGAAGGTGGTTGGACCACGAGGCCAATGGTTTTTTTTTTTCCCATGATGGGAGTTGTGAGAAGTTCCCAACTGCACAGATTCTTCTACAGGACATTTGAGACCTATTTGTTGGCTCCAGGACAACGATTCCGAGCAGGGTTTTAAGGATGGATGGCTGGGTAACCCACCTCGCATTATAATTGTCTCCAAGCATCAAGACAGTTTAGATCTGCTGGATCTGGGGGAGCAACCGAGGAGGCTGAGTTGAAATGGACTCTCCCATGGATGTGTCCTAATATGATTTAGTGTCTATGGAGACCTTGGAATGAAGCGGTGGCACTGGGGCCCTTAAGAGTTTTCCTAAAGAGAGGCTTTCACACAGCTCCATTGTGCAAATTTCCCATGTGTAGTTGAGATTTGTTCTGATGGGTGAGTCAAGAAACAGCCATATGCTGTTATTGAAATCCAGTCCTTTGAGGATTGATGCCTGGAAACCAAAGCAATGGATCCGATATGTGCCTAGGGGCCTGTTCGTTCCTTTTTACCTCTGGGGACATCAGTCTACGGGTCTGAGTGCCGGTAGGTGCTCAGGTGGGACCCGATTGCCCCTGTTTGTCCAGGGAAGCCACAAATATTGGGATGGCTACAGGGATTTTGGAGGATTATCCTATTAGTATGGTTGTGGTCATTGGAAGGGGCACTCACAATTCCCTTGGAGAGGGCAAGCACAGTCGTCAGGTTTGGCTCCAGGGGCCTGAGACTGTAGGGTGTGTAGGCCAGGGCTGTTTGGACAGTTGTCTGAAAACACAAACTCGGGTATGTTTCGGGTCATAGGTATGGCAAGACTGAACTACAGACCATGAGGAGAACTCTTCGGGATATGAAAAAAGGGCGAGTGTGAGGCTCTTGCTCACGTTTTTGTCTCTGGATATCGTGTCACTCATGGTCGTGAAATTTCCGGGTGACTTCATGGGAAATGGACGAGTCTTACACTCTGGGCGTTGGCCCCGTCCAAAGAGTTTGGGGTCATCCTGTGGAATGGAAGAAGTCCGTTGTTCTGTTGTTGATTTGTTTTGTTTTTTTTTTTTCAACCCAGATGTCCCACCAAATGAGGGATTCCAGAGTAGAGCCCTGGGGAGGGGCGACTGCACAACCAGAAATCTGGCGATAAATTGGGGCGTAGGGACATGTCAAGCTTATTATGACATCTAATGTTCCAGCCACTGAGAGGACGTACTAGAGGACAGGACTCACGCTGAGGGTCACAATGCGTGTTTATGCCCTCGTCGCACTCAAGAATGGGTGGGGCCTCAGGGTGAATGCTGCTTTCTCCTAAACTGAACGTCGGACAACATGCCAACCACAAGGTTTCTTGCCATGGGTAAGGAAGAGTTCTGATTTCTGCTTCACAGTCACCCCTGGGCAGTGATTGGAGATAAGGTCTAGGTTTTGAAGACTGAAAACTGAGGTACGTAAGAGATGATGACCTAAGGCCATGGCGGGTCTGATGTGCTCAGTGTGCGGTCAGCTGTCTGGGTGTTGGTCACGACGTCCGGGCTCAGGTTGTCAGACAGTGCATTAGTGCGCAGGTTAGACTATATATTTTGGGTTCCTTCGAGTGCCCTGTAGGTTCTTATCTGAAGAACTCTACAGGATATGAAGAATGAGCTAGTCGGAGGCGCGTGCTCAGGCTTTTGTCTCTGGATTTTGTATCAGCGATGCCCGTGGACAGTTTGGGAGGCATCATGGTCCATGCACGAATCTTGCTCTCTGTGGATTTGGCCCGATCCCAATTGTTTTTCGTCAATCTGATGGATGGCAGGACTCCTTTCAGGTTTGTTACCTCAGGTGTCCCACCAAAAGAGGAATTCCAAAGCAGAGCCCTGGGGAAGAGTGAAGGGACAACCCGAACTATGGTTAAAAATTGGGGCTTAGGGGCATGGCAAGCCCAATATGCTGTCTCTCCATCCAGCCACTGAGAGGCCTTACCTGAGGACTGGGCTCAGGCTGAGGGTCACAAAGTTTGTTTTTGTGACCAATGTGTCCCGCAAGCATGGGCGGGGACTCATGGGCCACACGGGTTTCAACTACACTGAACCTTGGACAACATGCCAACCACAAGGCTTCTTGCCCTGGGGAAAGAGTTCTGATTTCTGCATCATTTTCAAACCCGGGCCGTGATTGGAGATAAGGTCTCGGTTCTGAAGCCTGAAAACCGTGGTTGAGAAGAGATGACGACCTAAGGCCATGGTGGGTCCGATGTGCTCAGTGTGCGGCCAGCTGTCTGGGTGGGTCCAGGAGGGATAAGCTCAGGCTGTGTCAGAAAGGGCATTAGTGCTCAGGTCAGCCTATATATTTGGGGTAGAGCCGAATGGCGTGCAGGTTGATCCTCATTTGGGGTTTCTGGGCAGACCCAGAGGGCAATATTTTTCTTCTGGAGGGCAGGCAGAGTGCTGCATTGTAGTTCTGGATTGCCAAACTGGAGGGCTTGTGGGCCAGTAGTCTGAGGACGGAAGTCTGAGAACCCAAGCTAGGCCTAGGTTTCTGGGTGAGGATATGGCAGGCACAATCTACAGACCTGAATCGAGATCTCGTGCATCTGAAGTCATGGCGAGGATCAGACGATCGCTCAGGTTGGACATTCTGTCGCCGGTGGCCCCTTCTTGAAGGGGGGGTGGATCACGAGGCCATGGGGGTTTTCCCACGATTGGAGTTGTGAGAAGCTCCCAACTGCAAAGATTCTTCTGCAGGACAATTGAGGCCTGTTGTTTGGATGCAGGACAACGATCCGAGCAGGGTTCTAAAGATGGATGGCAGGGTATCCCACCTCGAATTCCAATTGTCGCCAAGCAACAAGACGGGTTAGATCTGCTGGATCTGGGAGAGCAACCAAGGAGGCTGAGTTGAAATGGACTCTCCCGTGGATGTGTCCTAATATGATTTTGTGTCAATGGAGACCTTGGAATGAAGTGGTGGCACTGGGGCCCTGAAGGGTTCTCCTAAAGAGAGGCTTTCACAAAGCTCCATCGTGCAAGTTTCCCAAGTGTAGATGAGATTTGTTCTGATGGGTGAGTCAAGAAACAGCCATATGCTGTGATTGAAATCCAGGCCTCTGAGGAGAGATGCCTGGAAACCAAAGCAATGGATCCGATAGGTGCCTACGGGCCTGTTCGTTCCTTTTTAACTCTGGGGACATCAGTCTCAGAGTCTGAGGGCCGGTAGGTGCTCAGATGGGCCCAGATTGCCCCTCTTTGTCATTGGAATGCACAAATATTGGGATGGCCTCAGGGACTTTGGAGGTTTATCCTATTAGTAGGGTTGTGGCCTTTGGAATGGGCACATACAATTCCCTTGGAGTGGGCAAGCACAGTCGTCAGGTTTGGCTCCAGGGGCCTGAGCCTGTAGGGTGTGTGTGTGCCAGGGCTGTTTGGACAGTTGTCTGAAAACACAAACTCGGCTTATGTTTCTGGTAATAGGTATGGCAGGACTGATCTACAGACCGTGAGGAGAACTCTTCGGGATATGAAAAAAGGGCGAGTGTGAGTCTCTTGCTCAAGTTTTTGTCCCTGGATATCGTGTCACTCATGTTCGTGAAATTTCCGGGTGACTTCATGGTAAATGGACGAGTCTTACTCTCTGGGGGTTTGGCCCCGTCCAAAGAGTTTGGGGTCATTCTGTGGGACGGAAGAAGTCCGTTGTTCTGTTGTTGTTGATTTGTTTTGTTCTGTTTTTCAACCTCAGGTGTCCCACCAAATGAGGGATTCCAGAGTAGGGCCCTGGGGAGGGGCGACTGGACAACCAGAAATCTGGTTAAAAATTTGAGCCTACGGACATGTCAAGCGCATTATGACTTCTAATGGTCCAGTCACTGAGAGGACGTGCTAGAGGACCGGACTCACGCTGAGGGTCACAATGCGTGTTTATGCCCTCGTCGCACTCAAGAATGGGCGGGCCCTCAGGGTGAATGCTGGTGTCTCCTACAGTGAACGTTGGACAACATGCCAACCACAAGGTTTCTTGCCATGGGTAAGGAAGAGTTCTGATTTCTGCATCACAGTCACCCCTGGGCAGTAATTGGAGATAAGGTCTAGGTTCTGAAGCCCGAAAACTGAGGTAGGGAAGAGATGATGACCTAAGGCCATGGCGTGTCCGATGTGCTTAGTGTGCGGTCAGCTGTCTGGGTGTTGGTCTCGAGGTCCGGGCTCAGGTTGTCAGACAGTGCATTAGTGCCCAGGTTAGACTATATATTTTGGGTGCATTCGATTGCCGTGTAGGTTCTTATCTGAAGAACTCTTCAGGATATGAAGAATGAGCGAGTCTGAGGCGCGTGCTCAGGCTTCTGTATCTGGCTTTTGTATCAGCGATGGCCGTGGAATGTTGGGGAGGCCTCATGGGCCATGGACGAATCTTGCTATCTGTGGACTTGGCCCGATCCCAATGGTTTTTTCCGACAATCTGTGGGATGGGAGGACTCCTTTCATGTTTGTTACCTCAGGTGTCCCACCAAAAGAGGAATTCGAAGCAGAGCCCTGGGGAAGAGTGAAGGGACAACCCGAACTATGGTTAAAAATTCCGGCCTAAGGGCATGGCAAGCCCAATATGCTGTCTCTCCATCCAGCCACTGAGAGGCCTTACCTGAGGACTGGGCTCAGGCTGAGGGTCACAATGTGTGTTTGTGACCAATGTGGCCCGCAAGCATGGGCGGGGATTCATGGGCCACACTGGTTTCAACTACACTGAACCTGGACAACATGCCAACCACAAGGTTTCTTGCCATGTGGAAAGAGTTTTGATTTCTGCATCATTTTCAAACCCGGGCCGTGATTGGAGATAAGGTCTAGGTTATGAAGCCTGAAAACCGAGGTTGAAAAGAGATGACGACCTAAGCCATGAAAAATATGATGTGCTTAGTGTGCGGCCAGCTGTCTTGGTGGGGCCAGGAAGTCCAGGATCAAGCTGTGTGAGAAAGGGCATTAGTGCCCAGGTCAGCCTATATATTTGGGGTAAAGCCAAATTGCGTGCCGCATTGATCCGCATTTGGGGTTCCTGCGTTGCCCCCGAGGGCAATGTTTTTCTTCTGGAGGGCAGGCAGAGTACTGCAATGTAGTTCTGGATTGCCAAACTGGAGGGCTTGTGGGCCAGTAGTCTGAGGACGGAGACTACCAAGAAGGACCTTGGTATGAAGCGGTGGCACTGGGGCCCTGAAGGGTTCTCCTAAAGAGAGGCTTTCACATAGCCTCATCGTGCTAGTTTCCCATATGTAGATGAGACTTGTTCTGATGGGTGAATCAAGAAAGCCATATGCTGTTATTGAAATCCAGGCCTCTGAGTAGAGATGCCTGGAAACCAAACCAATGGATCCGGTAGGTGCCTAGGAGCCTGTTCGTTCCTTTTTACCTCTGGGGATATCAGTCTACGGGTCTGAGTGCCGGTAGGTGCTCATATGGCCCAGATTGCCCCATTTGTCCTGGGAAGCCACAAATATTGGGATGGCCTCAGGGACTTTGGAGGTATATACTCTTAGTAAGGTTGTGGCCATTGGAATGTGCAGATACAATTCCCTTGGAGAGGGCAAACAAGTCGTCAGGTTTGGCTCCAGGGGCCTGAGCCTGTAGGGTGTGCAGGCCAGGGCAGTTTGGACAGTTGTCTGAAAACAGAAACTCGGCTTATGATTCGGGTCATAGGTATGGCAGGACTGATCTACAGACCATGAGGAGAACTCCTCGGGATATGAAAAAAGGGGGAGTGTGAGGCTCTTGCTCAAGTTTTTGTCTCTGGATATCGTGTCACTCATGGTCGTGAAATTTCAGGGTGACTTCACGGGAAATGGACGAGTCTTATTCTCTGGTGGTTTGGCCCGTCCAAAGAGTTTGGGGTCATTCTGTGGGATGGAAGAAGTCCGTTGCTCTGTTGTTGTTGATTTGTTTTGTTTTGTTTTTCAACCTCAGGTGTCCCACCAAATGAGGGATTCGAGAGTAGAGCCCTGGGGAGGGGCGACTGGACAATGAGAAATCTGGTTAATATTGGGGCCTAGGGACATGTCAAGCCGATTATGACATCTAATGTTCCAGCCACTGAGAGGACGTACTAGAGGAGAGGACACACACCGGGGGTCACAATGCGTGTTTATGCCCTCGTCGCACTCAAGAATGGGCGGGGCCTCAGGGTGAATGCTGGTTTCTCCTACACTGAACTTTGGACAACATGCCAACCACAAGGTTTCTTGCCATGGGTAAGGAAGAGTTCTGATTTCTGTATCTCAGTCACCGGTGGGCAGTGGTTGGAGATAAGGTAGGTTCTGAAGCCTGAAACTGAGGTAGGGAAGAGATGATGACCTAAGGCCATGGCCGGTCTGATATGTCAGTGTGCAGTCAGCTGTCTGGGTGTTGGTCACGAGGTCCGGGCTCAGGTTGTCAGACAGTGCATTAGTGCCCATGTTAGACTATATATTTTGGGTGCATTCTAGTGCCGTATAGGTTCTTTTCTGAAGAACTCTTCAGGATATGAAGAATGAGCGAGTCTGAGGCACGTGCTCAGGCTTTTGTCTCTGGATTTTGAATCAGCGATGGCCGTGTAATGTTGGGGAGGCCTCATGGGCGAGGGACGAATCTTGCTCTCTGTGGATTTGGCCCGATCCCAATTGTTTTTCGTCAATCTGTGGGATGGGAGGACTCCTTTCAGGATTGTTACCTCAGTTGTCCCACCAAAAGAGGAATTCCAAAGCAGAGCCCTGGGGAAGAGTGCAGGGACAACCCGAACAATGGTTAAAAATTGGGGCCTAGGAGCATGGCAAGCCCAATATGCTGTCTCTCCATCCAGCCACTGAGAGGCCTTACCTGAGGACTTGGCTCAGGCTGAGGGTCACAATGTGTGTTTGTGACCAATGTGGCCCGCAAGCATGGGCGGGGCCTCATGGGGCTCACTGGTTTCAACTACACTGAACCTTGGACAACATGCCAACCACAAGGTTTCTTGCCATGGGGAATGAGTTCTGTTGTCTGCATCATTATCAAACCCGGGCCGTGATTGGAGATAAGGTCTAGGTTCTGAAGCCTGAAAACCGAGGTTCGGAAGAGATGACGAACTAAGGCCATGACGGGTCTGATGTGCTCAGTGTGCCGCCAGCTGTCTGGGTGGGGCCAGGAGGTTCAGGCTCAGGCTGTGTCAGAAAGGACATTAGTTCTCAGGTAAGCCTATATAATTGGGGTAGAGCCGAATGGCGTGCAGGTAGGTCCTCATTTGGAGTTCTGTGTAGCCACAGGGGGCAATATTTTTCTTCTGGAGGACAGGCAGATTGCTGCATTATAGTTCTGGATTGCCAAACTGGAGGGCTTGTGGGCCAGTAGTCTGAGGATGGAAGTCTGAACCCAAGCTAGGCCTAGGTTTCTGGGTGAGGATATGGCAGGCAAAATCTACAGACCTGAATCGACATCTCGTCCATCTGAAGTCAGGGCGAGTATCAGACGATCGCTCAGGTAGTACATTCTGTCCCTGATGGCCCTTTCTTGAATGGGGGGTGGATCACGAGGCCATGGGGGTTTTCACACGATGGGAGTTGTGAGAAGCTCCCAAATGCAAAGATTCTTCTGCAGGACAATTGAGACCTGTTGGTTGGCTCCAGGACAACGATTCCGAGCAGGGTTCTAAGGATGGATGGCTGGGTAGCACACCTCGCATTCCAATTGTCACCAAGCAACAAGACAGGTTAGATCTACTGGATCTGGGGGAGCAACCGAGGAGGCTGAGTTGAAATGGACTCTCCCGTGGATGTGTCCTAATATGATTTTTTGTCTATGGAGACATTGGAATGAAGCGGTGGCACTGGGGCATTGAAGGATTCTCCTAAAGAGAGGCTTTCACACAGCTCCTTCGTGCAAGTTTCCCATGTGTAGATGAGATTTGTTCTGATGGGTGAGTCAAGAAGCAGCCATATGCTGTTATTGAAATCCAGGCCTCTGTGGAGAGATGCCTGGAAACCAAAGCAATGGATCCGATAGGTGCCTATGGGCCTGTTCGTTCCTTTTTACCTCTGGGGACATCCGTCTACGGGTCTGAGTGCTGGTAGGTGCTCAGATGGGCCCAGATTGCCCTTGTTTGTCCTGGGAAGCCAAATATTGGAATGGCCTCAGGGACTTTGGAGGTTGATTCTCTTAGTAAGGTTGTGGCCTTTTGAATGGGCACATACAATTGCCTTGGACAGGGCAAGCACAGTCGTCAGGTATGGCTCCAGGGGCCTGAGCCTGTAGGGTGTGTAGGCCAGGGCTGTTTGGTCAGTTGTCTGAAAACACAAACTCGGCTTATGTTTCGGGTCATAGGTATGGCAGGACTGATCTACAGACCATGAGGAGTACTCTTCGGGATATGAAAAAAGGGTGAGTGTGAGGCTCTTGCTCAAGTTTTTGTCTCTGGATATCGTGTCACTCATGTTCGTGAAATTTCCGGGTGACTTCATGGGAAATGGACGAGTCTTACTCTCTGGGGGTTTGGCCCCGTCCAAAGAGTTTGGGGTCATTCTGTGGGATGGAAGAAGTCCGTTGTTCTGTTGTTGTTGATTTGTTTTGTTTTGTTTTTCAACCTCAAGTGTCCCACCAAATGAGGGATTCCAGAGTAGAGCCCTGGGGAGGGGCGACTGGACTACCAGAAATCTGGTCAAAAATTGGGGCCTAGGGACATGTCAAGTCCATTATGACATCTAATGGTCCAGCCACTGAGAGGACATACTAGAGGCCAGGACTCACGCTGAGGGTCACAATGCGTGTTTATGCCCTCGTCGCACTCAAGGTTGGGCGGGGCCTCAGGGTGAATGCTGGTTTCTCCTACACTGAACTTTGGACAACATGCCAAACACAAGTTTTCTTGCCATGGTTAAGGAAGAGTTCTGATTTCTGCATCACAGTCACCCCTGGGCAGTGATTGGAGATAAGGTCTAGGATCTGAAGCCTGAAACTGAGGTAGGGAAGAGATGATGACCTAAGGACATGGCGGCTCTGATGTGCTCAGTGTGCGGTCAGCTGTCTGGGTGTTGGTCACGAGGTCCGGGCACAGGTTGTCAGACCGTGCATTAGTGCCCGGGTTAGAATATATATTTTGGGTGCATTCGAGTGCCGTGTAGGTTCTTATCTGAAGAACTCTTCAGGATATGAAGAATGAGCGAGTCTGAGGCGCGTGCTCAGGCTTTTGTCTCTGGATTTTGTATCAGCGATGGCCGTGGAATGTTGGGGAGGCCTCATGGGCCATGGACGAATCTAGCTCTCTGAGGATTTGGCCCGATCCCAATTGTTTTTCGTCAATCTGTGAGATCGGAGGACTCCTTTCAGTTTTGTTACATCAGGTGTCCCACCAAAAGAGGAATTCCAAAGCAGAGCCCTGAGGAAGAGTGAAGGGACAACCCGAACTATCCTTAAAAATTGGGGCCTAGGGGCATGGCAAGCCCAATATGCTGTCTCTCCATCCAGCCACTGAGAGGCCTTACCTGAGGACTGGGCTCAGGCTGAGGGTCACAATGTGTGTTTGTGACCAATGTGGCCCGCAAGCATGGTCGGGGCCTCATAGGCCACACTGGTTTCAACGACACTGAACCTTGGACAACATGCCAACCACAAGGTTTCTTGCCATGGGGAAAGAGTTCTGATTTCTTCATCGTTTTCAAACCCGGGCCATTTTTGGAGATATGTTCTAGGTTCTGAAGCCTGAAAACCGAGGTTGAGAAGAGATGACGACCTAAGGCCATGGCGGGTCCGATGTGCTCAGTGTGCGGCCAGCTGTCTGGGTGGGGCCAGGAGTTCCAGGCTCAGGCTGTGTCAGAAAGGGCATTAGTGCCCAGGTCATCCAATATATTTGGGGTACAGACGAATGGCGTGCAGGTTGATACTCATTGGGGGCTTATTGTAGCCCCAGAGGGCAATGTTTTTCTTCTGGAGGGCAGGCAGAGTGCTGCATTGTATTTCTGGATTGCCAAACTGGAGGGCTTGTGGGCCAGTATTCTGAGGACGGATGTCTGAGAACCCAAGCTAGGCCTAGGTTTCTGGGTGAGACCTGAATCGAGACCTCGTGCCTCTGAAGTCAGGGCGAGAATCAGAGGATCACTCAGGTTGGACATTCTGTCCCTGTGGCCCCTTCTTGAAAGGGGGTTGGATCACGAGGCCATGGGGGTTTTCCCACGCTGGGAGTTTGAAATGCTCCCAACTGCAAAGATTCTTCTATAGGACAATTGAGACCAGTAGTTTGGCTCCAGAACAACGATTCCGAGCAGGGTTCTAAGGATGAATGGCTGGGCAGCCCACCTCGTATTCCAATTGTCTCCAAGCAACAAGACAGGTTAGATCTTCTGAATCTGGGGGAGCAACCGAGTAGGCTAGGTTGAAATGTACTCTCACGTGGATGTGTCCTAATATGATTTTGTGTCTGTGGAGACCTTGGAATGAAGTGGTGGCACTGGGATCTGAAGGGTTCTCCTATAGACAGGCTTTCACAAAGCTCCATCGTGCAATATTCCCATGTGTAGATGAGATTTGTTCTGATGGGTGATTCAAGAAACAGCCATATGCTGTTATTAAAATCCAGGCCTCTGAGGAGAGATGCCTGGAAACCAAAGCATTGGATCCGATAGGTACTGAGGGGCCTGTTAGTTCCTTTTTACCTCTGGGGACCTCAGTCTACAGGTCTGAATGCCGGTAGGTGCTCAGATTGTCCCAGCTTGCCCCTGTTTGTCCAGGGAAGCCACAAATATTGGGATAGCCTCAGGGACTTTGGAGGTTGATCCTATTAGTAGGGTTGTGGCCATTGGAATGGGCACACACAATTCCCATGGAGAGGGCAAGCACAGTAGTCAGGTTTGGCTCCAGGGGCCTGAGCCTGTAGGGTGTGTAGGCCAGGGATCTTTGGACATTTGTCTAAGAACACAAACTCGGCTTATGTTTCGTGTCATAGGTATGGCAGGACTGATCTACAGACCATGAGGAGAACACTTCGGGATATGAAAAAAGGGCGAGTGTGAGGCTCTTGCTCAAGTTTTTGTCTCTGGATATCGTGTCACTCATGGTCGTGAAATTTCCGGGTAACTTCATGGGAAATGGACGAGTCTTACTCTCTGGGTGTTTGGCCCCGTCCAAAGTGTTTGGGGTCATTCTGTGGGATGGAAGAAGTCCGTCGTTCTGTTGTTGATGATTCGTTTTGTTTTGTTTTTCAACCTCAGGTGTCCCACCAAATGAGGGATTCCAGAGTAGAGCCCTGGGGAGGGGCGACTGGACAACCAGAAATCTTGTTAAAAATTGGGGCCTAGGGACATGTCAAGCCCATTATGACATTTAATGCTCCAGCCACTAAAAGGACGTTCTAGATGACAGGACTCACGCTGAGGGTCACAATGCGTGTTTATGCCCTCGTCGCACTCAAGAATGGGCGGGGCCTCAAGGTGAATGGTGGTTTCTCCTACACTGAACGTTGGATAACATGCCAACCACAAGGTTTCTTGCCATGGGTAAGGAAGAGTTCTGATTTCTGCATCACAGTCACCCCTGGGCAGTGATTGGAGATAAGGTCTAGGTTCTGAAGCCTGAAAACTGAGGTAGGGAAGAGATGATGACCTAAGGCCATGGCGGGTCTGATGTGCTCAGTGTGTAGTCAGCTGTCTGGGTGTTGGTCACGAGGTCCGGGCTCAGGTTGTCAGACAGTGCATTAGTGCCCAGGTTAAACTATATATTTTGGGTGCATTCGAGTGCCGTGTAGGTTCTTATCTGAAGAACTCTTCAGGATATGAAGAATGCGCGAGTCTGAGGCGCGTGCTCAGGCTTTTGTCTCTGGATTTTGTATCAGCGATGCCCGTGGAATGTTGGGGAAGCCTCATTGGACTTGGACGGATCTTGCTCTCTGTGGACTAGGCCGATCCCAATTGTTTTTCGTCAATCTGTTGGATGGGAGGAATCCTTTCAGGTTTGCTACCTCAGGGGTCCCACCAAAGAGGAATTCCAAAGCAGAGCGCTGAGTAAGAGTGAAGGGACAACCCGAACTATCCTTAGAAATTGGGGCCTAGGGGCATGGCAAGCCCAATATGCTGTCTCTCCATCCAGCCACTGAGAGGCCTTACCTGAGGACTGGGCTCAGGCTGAGGGTCACAATGTGTGTTTGTGACCAATGTGGCTCGCAAGCATGGGCGGGGCCTCATGGGCAACAGTGGTTACAACCACACTGAACCTTGGACAACATGCCAACAACAAGGTTTCTTGCCATGGGGAAAGAGTTCTGATGTCTGCATCATTTTCAAACCCGGGCCGTGATTGGAGATAAGTTCTAGGTTCTGAAGCCTGAAAACCGAGATTGAGAAGAGATGACGACCTAAGGCCATGGTGGGTCCGATGTGCTCAGTGTGCGGCCAGCTGTCTGGGTGGGGCCCGGAGGTCCAGGCTCAGGCTGACGCAGAAAGGGCATCGTGCCCAGGTCAGCCTATATATTTGAGGTACAGCCGAAAGGCATGCAGGTTGATCCTCATTTGGGGTTTCTGGGTAGCCCCAGAGGGCAATGTTTTTCTTCTGCAGGGCAGGCAGAGTGCTGCATTGTAGTTCTGGATTGCCAAACTGGAGGGCTTGTGGGCCAGTACTCTGAGGAAGGAAGTCTGAGAACCCACGCTAGGCCTCGGTTTCTGGGTGAGGATATGGTAGGCACAATCTACAGACCTGAATCGAGATCTCGTGCATCTGAAGTCAGGGAGAGGATCAGACGATCGCTCAGGTTAGACATTCTGTCCCTGATGGCCACTTCTTGCAGGGGGGGTGGATCACTAGGCCATGGGTGTTTTCCCACGATGGGAGTTGTGAGAAGCTCACAACTGCAAATAGTCTTCTGCAGGACAATTGAGACCTGTTGGTTGGCTCCAGGACAACGATTCCGAGCAGGGTTCTAAGGATGGATGGCTGGGTAGCCCACCTCGCATTCCAATTGTCTCCAAGCAACAAGACAGGTTAGATCTGCTGGATCTGGGGTGCAACCGAGGAGGCTGAGTTGAAATGGACTCTCCCGTGGATGTGTCCTAATATGATTTTGTGTCTATGGAGACCTTGGAATGAAGCAGTGGCACTGGGGCCCTGAAGGGTTTTCCAAGAGAGGCTTTCACACAGCTCCATCGTGCACGTTTCCCATGTGTA